>NW_015170900.1:281457-379934 GCF_001447785.1 Gekko japonicus | reverse complement strand
GCCGCCGCTGGCCTTGCAGCTCCACTGCCGAGCCCCATGAGGGGCCCGGCGGTGGACCTGCGATGCCAGCGGGAGTGTGAGGAAGCCCCGCGAAGGCCCTCCCTGGCCCCAGGCAGGCAGGGGTGGGGAGAGGCAGGGAGGAAGCAACTTACCCTCCCTCTTCTCCTGCCTCCTCCTGGCTGAATGAGGGCTGGAAGCGGGGCGGCCGGAAGCAGGGGGCGGGGCTTCGTCATGTGCCCCGCCCCCCGTACCTCACCCGGAGGAACTGTGTTCCCCCCCGAAATGACCTCTGCCTAACACTAAAGGTAAAGATAAAGGTTTCCCTTGCTTGAGAGCTAGTCGAATCTGACTCCAGGGGGCAGTGCTCATCTCCATTTTCAAGCTGAAGAGCCAGCGCTGTTCAAAGACGTTTCCGTGGTCATGTGGCCAGCATGACTGAATGCTGAGGCACACGGAGTGCTGTTACCTTCCCACCAAAGCGGTACATATGTATCTACTTGCAATTTCTTGCTTTCGAACTGCTAGGTTGGCCGGAGCTGGGGCCAGAGATGGGAGCTCACTCCGTCACGCGGCACTAGGTTCTCCAGTCTGCAGCTCAACGTCTTAACCTCTAAGTCACCGCAGCCCCTTCTGACCTAACAGTGGCAGTCCTCAAACAAAGAATCTTCAAGGGAGATTGAACACATGAAGCTGCCTTATCAGACCCTCAGTCCATCAGGGTCAGTATTGTCTACTCAGACTGGCAGCTGCTTTCCAGGGTCTCTGGCAAAGGTCTTTCACGTCGCTTACTGTCTGGTCCTTAAAAAAAAAACCACAACCCTGGAGATGCTGGGGTTTGAAGCTGGAACCTTCTGCAGGCAAAGTAGAGGCTCTGCCTCTGAGCCAAAGCCCCTAAATGTGAGAATGCTAAACTGGAGTTCATTCACAAATTCAGAACAATGAAACCCCCCCAGGGCTAAATAGGGGTAAAGGTTTTTTATCTCACTAATTTTCTACCCCCAAACATTTCCCTTCTTTTCTAATCAAGCTGATTACAATATGAGCTGTATTTCTGCATCCTGCGTTCCTTCTCTGAAACACGCCTCCCACCTTCTGACTGGGGCTGCATTCAGATGGGCACTTCAATCCACTGTTGCCCCACCTCTAATTGAGCCAGATTATTTTGTGACAGAGAATCATGATCAGACTCACCCCGTTTAGCATGTTTCAAAGTGCTTCTACTGGCCCTGGAGTGATCAGACGGGAGCAGGCATGGAGTCAGCCCATCGGCCATTTTTTCACAAAGTTGGTCCTTGGAGCATGCCCAAGCACAGATGAGCCTGCTAGGATATGTAGTTCATGGGGCTGTCTGTTATCTCCTTTACAAGTTTGCCCTCTGAGCAATTGCACAAGTGCTTGCTGAGAATGCTGGGATATGAAGTTCACTGCCGTCCTCCCTCTAATCTTTTCAATTTAGCCCTTCCCCAAGGGACAGAAAAAAGCTGAAGAACAGAGGTGTCTTTCTTTTAGGGTTTTAAAAAAGAAAACAAAGTTTTTAGCAACCCTTGTGGGAGGGGAGAGAGAGGTGTGAATAAGCAGTTGTGCGCACATCGCTAGCTACTTTTTTAAAAAATGGCGGACAGAAAACAAGAGATCAGTCAGACCTGCACAAGACAGCAGGAAATCCATTTTGGAACCAGCTCAGACAAACAAGACTGGACTTTCTCAGGTATGAAAGAAACACGCAGCAAGGGGGGAAGGGGACTGATATGACTGGGGATCAACAGATATATGTTGCTGTCTGATCGGGCACTTTAAATCCATAAGGGAATAGAATGGGCAATGGATCAAACTGCCTGTGTGAACACAGCCTGGGATAGAAAGATCTGCATTCCTATTTGTATCTGATGAAGCGAACTTTGACTAACAAAATCTGAAACCCTGAAAATCTTGTTGGTCTCTGAGGTGCTACTGGACTTGAGTCTGTTTTAGGACCTTATGTTTCATGCTTGAGATATACTATAACTAAACTACAATAACCTAAGGCACAAATTAAATCCTGCTTTGGCTTAGATAAGGGTTGAGAAAGATTCCCTGGCATGTCTGGAATGTTCTAGACCTTTGCTTCAGTGAATTTTTTCCTGCCATTATCTTTTCTAGTCAGGAGGTTTTAAACCAATCAGTTTTAGCACTTCACTAAGCAGTTATACATATTTGGTATATTGTGATTAGAAGGGCAAATATCAAAGCATAGATTTTTTTTAAAAAGAATATGACATTGGCCTTCATTTGAAGTCCTGGAAAGAGGTGTCTTCATACAGTGTAACAAAACATTTTTCCTCAGCTGTCATTGCAAGTCAGACAAATGCTTGTTTTTCGTAATAGCACTGAAATTAAAATATGTGCTGTTTATGTTTAAAATGCTTACAACCCCAGGATATTTTTTAAAAAAAATAATTTAGTCAGTGGAAAGAGCTTCCATGCTATTGAATATAGTGCCAATATTTCAGACCGTTTATGAAGAGTTATATTACTTGATCTCTCATTAGTCTATTCTGGATTATTCGTTTTGCCATTGATATAGAACTGTAACACATAATAGTATCTTTGATCCATAATTCATTGTATGCCAGCTGGTGCCGATAAGGTAATCCTCAAATCCAATTAAGGGAATAAAGACAATTTACCTCTCAAGGCAAATGAAATTCCCAACTACTGTGTAGTCTTCCTTGCTTAGATGTCAAAGATTGGCTGTGGAAAATGAAATTATAGCTTTCTTGGGCAACCAGCCCAAGAAAGCCCCTTTAAAGAGCTGAGCCTGGGGGCAGCCTGTTCCCATGTCTCAGCTTTTTACAGAGGCTTTCTTGGGCAGCCAGCCACAGGGGCTAGCTGCCAAAGAAAGCCCCTTTAAATGACTGATCCCCATGGAGTAAACTGCTCCCACAGCTCAGCTGTTTTAAGGGTCTTTTATGACAGCACTGGCTGCCCAAGAAAGCCTCTGTAAAAAGCTGAGACATGGGAACAGGCTGCCCCCAGGCTCAGCTCTTTAAAGGGGCTTTCTTGGGCGGGCAGCCCTAGGCTCATAGCCATTTAAACCCCTGCTTTCTGCTCTTCAAGAACCACCATGAAATGCATCAAAATTTGTGAAGTTTGTAATGGTTCTTCAGTTCCTGAACATTGTTCCACAAACCAGCCAAAATTTAGCCAGTTCCTGCCCATTCCTAGTAGAATGGTTGTGAAACTGGTCTGTGAAATATCCAGTGCAAATGTTTCTTCAAGTCATGTCCTCATTAGGTAGGCTTAGGCAAGATGCCATATTTTAGTCTCAAACCCGACCCACACACATCTACTATAACTTACAGTATTGCTGAAAGGTTCAGTAAGGGAATGTGTGTATATTTTCAAGAACTACAAGTTTCATATAAAGACAAGTTCTTATTTTCCCATATATAGTCATAATGGTGGGATGGAACACAACCAGCCCGGGGGGGGGGAGTTGTTAGTGATGAAATGCAGGGATACAGGAAAAAATGTATGGTATCCACCATTTTGAAATTTAGAGGCTTATGTTTCTTGGCTTCAGTGACCCAGTGCGGAGTGGCTACATGTTTGGGGAGGCTCTGTGTAATATGCCACTCAGGTTTCCTCCGTAAGTGCCATACCAGCAACTCCTTGTCTGACTTCTTCCACCTCATTCAAACAAAGGCAGGCAAACAGTGATGGCTGCTACTTACTTTCAGATGTCGTCGCTTCACCTGGCCAATAAGCAGTAATGAGTACATGGCACAGCATCAGGACAAGGCAGGCCCTCAGGGGGTCCAATCTTGTTGCTACCACCAGAGACATGGGATATGTATCAATGGCTGTTGCTAGACTGTGGTAGTTCAGGGATCAGGGATAGGTATCAATGGCTGTTGCTAGACTGTAGTAGTTCAGGGATCAGCAGCAAACCCTCTAGAAGGTGCTTTGGCCTTGGGCAGCTGCCCAGTAGTGACATCCACAACACCAACCACGACGCAGTGGCCCTAGGAGGAGAGTGGCCCTAGGAGGGAGAGCATAGGAACATATGAAGAGTCCTGCTGGATCATACCTGTGGTCCATCTAGTCCAGCATCCTGTCTCACACAGTGGTCAATCAGTTCCTCTGGAGGTCCAACAACAGTGTGTAGAGGCCAAGAGTGTCCCCTGATGTTGCCTGCAGGCACTGGGATTCACATGTTGACTGCCTCTGAACATTCCCTTTAGTCATCATGGCTAGTAGCCACTGATGAACCAGTCCTCCATGAATCCACCATGAAATCCTCCAGGATTCCCTTTTAAAGCTGTTGATGCCTGTAGCTATCACTACATCCTCTGGCAGTGGATTCCACATTTTAATCACTCACTGTGTAAGGAAGTATTTCCATTTGTGTGTCCTGAAGGGTGGAAGAAGTTGTCACTCTCATATTCCAAAGAATTCTTTTGGGGAAAGAAGTTGCCATTTTAATTTTGTCCATTTTTGTGGGCTGGGGAAATGCAGTACCCCCCTGCAACAGTAACACATTGTGAAGGAAAGACATCTGGGTTCCTCCACAAAGAATAAATAACAGAAATGATCACGTGGAAATGTATATAGCATAGATAATTACGTTTCTGACCATGCCAAAACAGTTGTACCTCACACATGCTTGCACTTATGCCCAAGAAAATGTTAAATGTATAATAGCCGCTTGGTGCCCCTCAGGGTTTTCTTGGAATTAGAGAATGTGAGTCTGATAAACTGCTGGGGATTCTGAACTGAGCAGTTCAGAGCTTTCATTAAGCCACTTCTAAACCTGTGAATCTTTCCTCAAATAACAGCAAGGTCTAGTGTTGGAGCCCCCGTGACAGCTGAACACTAATTATTGCTCTCATCCTTAGTTTGGCATTTCTCTGTATGACCTGCACTAAATGTGCCCCCGTGTGGTCACTTTTATATTTATTTTTAATATAAATAAGTAGAAAAGAGTAAGAGTCCAGAGGCACCTTAAAGACTAACAACATTTGTGGTAGGGTATGAGCTTTTGTGACTCACTTTTCACTTCTTCAGATTCATGAAAGCTCATCCCTTGCCACAAATTTTGTTAGTCTTTATGGTGCTACTGGACTCCTACACTTTTCTACTGCTACAGACAGACTAACACGGCTACCCATCTTCATCTATCTAAATAAGGTTACCTTTGGGTTATTCTTCATGATGAAAAATGTGGGGTGTGGATATGTTTGTTTTTAGGATTTGCTTCTAGCCTGAGGGCTGTTTTATTATGATGTGCTGTGATTACGAGCTTTAATACTGATGGTTTTTATGTCATTTTAACAATTTCGTCATTTTTAAAAAACCTTGTGAACTGTCTTGAGCAAGACTCTGGAGAGGTGGCATGTACATTTCAAAATCTTCATCCTGGGACAGACTGATTGGTCATCTCTCTGATAAATAACCATTTAAACTGAACCACAGATTATGAGGGCAGAACTGATCTGTCTCGTTTTAAAACCAAGCATAATAAAGCAGGATTTTGATCTTGAGATTTAGGGATGGGAATAGTACAGTTTCTTACAACCACAAGGTGACTTTAGAAAGGCCCGAATAAGAAGGTATGGCTGAATCACGGAAGTATACATATACACAGGAGTTGTTGATTCAGGTTAATAGAGCTGAATCGATAGCCCAATTCATTTTCAAGCATTCCTAGTGATCCTCTAAACTGTATTTCCTCTAACCTTTATTGCCCATCCTCTAACCTGTATTTCATGCTACTGGATTTCCTGTTCATCATGGCAGCAAAATACCGTCATTATTTTTCATCAGTATCTGCCTAGCTGTAAATTTCAAGTGTCATTGTAACCCAAATGTTGTGAGATGAGATTTTGGTTTAAAATGGGTACTAAAATCTGACTTAAACCTCCAATCCAGAGTGTTTTGTGACTTTCCACACATTTCAGACCAAGAAAAAAAGTTCCACTGTACTAATTATACAAAGAATAATTAAGTCCTGTTAACATAAAAAGTCCTTAAAAGTTATTTGATTAATTGTAACAATAATATCACACAGCAACATCCACCTACTTCCTTGAATCTTGACAGCGTGTCTATAAATCAGGAAGCAAAAGCCATCCACAGAATGCCCAACTAATTTTACGTTGGATATGAAGGAAAATAAATGTAACATGAGTGGCAATTTTTCTAACCATCAGTATCAGCAAGAGAGTACAATCTAAAGAGAAAAACAATGCATATTTACAAAATGGGGACTCCCAAGGACTCATGTGGGAGGTGAAATCTCATTCCCTCCCTAGCCTGTAATTTTCTCTCTTCCTGCTCCGCTTTCTTCCCTTCTTTCTAGACTATATGATCTTCCATCTTCCTCTCCCCTCCCCAGCCTACCCAGCTAGACAGTTCCTCCCTTCCACTGGCTGTTCCATACCCCCCCTGGCCAGTTTTACAATGCTTTACTTATGCACATGTACAGGCATCATAGGTTATGTTGGGAGAGATTTTAACCCCACTTTTAAAATATTCATCCATCTGCTGACCTGTTTGGGGTTTTTTAATCCACATGGGAGTGCCACCCATTCCTGTGAGATACACAATTCTTGTCTAAACCAGAGTTGTTAACAATAGGTTGAAAAGGCCAGTGCTAACGGGAACACTTGTGGACAAAATGCCACATGTCATTTGGGGCTGCAGTGAAGAGAAGATGAAGTTGTCCCCTTGTCCTAGCAGAGAGAGAGAGAGAGAGAGAGAGAGAGAGAGAGCTCCATTGGGCTTCTTCCACTGGTGCAGTAGGAATGGGGCACTTTCGCCTGATTCTCATTGCTCACTGAAATAATCTGTTCTGCAATGCATTTTGTCCATGAGGATATCTTCTCAGCACTGGCTTGGAGGGGTACAGCTGGGAAAAGGGGAAGATAGAGGAGATCTTCATCCACATCCCTTGTATCATAATCCAACACAGTATCATAATCCAACATTTTGAGATTCGTCAAATATTGATTACATCCAATAAAAGCTTTACCTTTACCATTAAGATTTTTGGAATGTCTAGAAACTGTAAAATTACACAAACTATCCTCATTTTTTTTTAATTTAAGCAATTTATTGCCCTACTTCTCTCCCCAATATGGACCCCCTACAGTTTACAATCATCCCCAAGTATAATCTACATAAATATTAAAAAAATGAAATACAAGTTAGGTAAACAAAACCACATTGCAGACAGGTTCTGGATTTGGTGATCTGGTTCATTCAGAGACAATGGGCTGTGAGCACTTTACGTAGCTTGAAAATGGCTTTCGGTGCCTTGATTCCTACTACTCTGCTCAGTGGTACACTCTGCTCAGAGATACGTTCTTCAAGCGTTATCAGAAGAGCCTCTTACGTTGGTGGAAGTCTCTTTCTACAAGAACCTTCCACTATTCAATGAGTTTCAAAGGGTAGCCCATGTTGGTTTGCAGTAGAACAAGATTTTCAGAACAAAGTTTGAGTCCAGTGGCACCTTTAAGACCAACAAAGTTTAATTCTGGGTATAAGATTATGAGCTTTGAAAAGTCATAGCTCTCTTTGTATCTGATGAAGGGGCCTTTGACTCTTAAAGGTCATACTCCCAAAATCTTGCTGGCTTTTAACGTGTTACTGGACTTGAATCTAGTTATGAGATGAGCAATGTGTAGAACTGCCACTAGTAGCACCACACTAGGCTATACCATCTAATTAACTATTAGTGGTCTGAGTCTCAGGGTAGCGAAGCTCATTAGTGGCTGATAATGATGGGCCAGGGAATACCAGTGCTCCTGGGGAGGGGAAAGTATAGCGGTGGGACCAGGCAGGAATGGAAAGGAAGGGGGCAGAGAAATAGAGAAGCCTGCGTCCCATCCCAAAGGTGGCAGGCAGTGCGGCTTGGAGTAAAAACCCCACTCCATGGCGGCGCTGGGACTCTCCCAACATGTAATGGTCCCCACTCACCGAGCCGGTCACACGCTTGATTTGATCTTCACAGTGGGGGTCACAGTGGACCGGATTACTGCTACGGTAGTTCCATGGTTGGACCACCATGCCCTGAAGGCCCGAGTGAATGTGTCACCCCAACCCTGTTTGGGTGGCGAGAGTATTTTAGCTTGCCCATGGAGCCAAATGGACCCTCTGCAGCTTCAGATGGCTCTTCAGGATCCAATGTCCCCTGGCGTCTTGCTGGATAAGCTAGCCGAGGACTGGCTTGGCCGACTCGCAACAGCCATCGACGAGATCGCTCCCAGATGCCCTCTGCACCCTCACTCTAAGCTGGCTCCCTGGTTTACCCAGGAGCTGGAGCTGATGAAGCAAAGGCTTAGAGAGACAGTGGTGGTGCGCTCATGATGAAGCAACAAGTGCATCCTATAGGACGTTTATGAGATCCTATGGTAGTCAAAGCTGCGAAGAGGGAGTTCTATGGAGCCACGATTGTGTCTGCAAGCTCACACCCAGCCCAATTGTATAGAATTATTCGGTCTTTAACAGTCCTTCCACAGGGCAGACAAAGCACTAGGGGATTGGACATAGGCTGTGAGGCTTTTGCGAGCTATTTTGCAGATATATTCCTTCAACTTCTATCGTTTCTTGTCGTTCTGCTGCAACCTTCCAGCCACAGTTGAGACAGTGGGCGAACTCAAGGCTCCATGCACATCTTCTGGTCCCATTCTGGATTATTTCAGTCCACTCAGATTAGAGAAAGTTGACAGACTGATCTCAACAGTATGCCCAACCACATGCAGCCTTGACCCGTGCTCCTCTTGGCTAATTAAAGCTGGCCGTGAGGGGTTTCGAGGTGCCCTCAGGGATATTATTAACAACTGAGGGGCTGTTCCCAGGGGTTCTCAAGGAAGCAATGGTCTGCCCTCTCCTAAAAAAACCCATCTCTGGATCCGGCAGAATTGGCTATCTATCGGCCAGTTTCCAATTTGCCCTATTTGGGCAAATTAATTGAGAGGGAGGTGGTGATACAGTTGCAGAACTTTATGGATGACGTTTCCACACTAGATCCCTTCCAGTCCGGCTTCTGCCGAGGCCATGGGACGGAGACAGCACTGGTTGCCCTCACAGGTGACCTCTGGAGGCACCTGGATTGGGGCAGGATGGCGGTGCTGTTGTTGTTGGACCTGTCAGCAACGTTCGACACAGTTGACCACCAGCTACTGGCCCACCGCCTCGCCGACATGGGGATTCAAGGGCTTGCCTTGCAATGGCTTGTCTCCTTTATCTAAGGTCAGGGACAAAGGGTGGCTCTTGGGGAGCAGCTGTCCCAAAGGCACCCACTAATCTGTAGAGTGCCCCAAGGGGCAGTGCTTTCCCCAATGCTATTTAACATCTATATGCGCCCCCTTGCCCAGATTGCCCGGAGGAATGGACTAGGGTGTCACCAATATGCGGACAACACCCAGCTCTATCTGTTGTTGGGTGGCCAGTCTGACTCTACTCCGGAAGACCTGGACTGGGCGTTACAGGACGTGGCTGGATGGCTTAGACTGAGTCGATTGAAATTGAATCTGATGAAGACGAAGGCCCTGTGCCTGAATCAGAGTGGATCGGGGGTAGGGATCCCACTACTGGCCTTCGATGGGGTGCCGTTGGTGCCAGCACTGAGGGTCAGGAGCCTGGAAGTGCTCCTGGATGCTTCCCTAACAACGGAGGCCCAGGTAGCAGCCACTGCCACGGCAGCCTTTTTACCACCTCCGGCTGATCAGGCAGTTGGTTCCCTTCCTCGAACGCAGTGATCTGGCTACAGTGATACACGCAATGTCACTTTGAGGTTGGACTACTGCAATGCTCTATACATGGGGCTGCCCTTGGTGTAACTCCAGAAGCTGCAGCTGGTGCAAAATGCGGCGGCAAGGCTGTTGATGGGTCTCCCTATGTGGGAGCACATCCCGCCTGTGCTAAAGACATTGCACTGGCTGCCAATAGCATACCGGATTCACTTCAAGGTGCTGGTTTTGACCTGTAAAGCCCTTTATGGTCAGGGATCTGCCTACCTGAGGGACCGCCTTTCCCTGCATGTTCCCCAGAGAGCACTGCGATCAGGGGCACAAAACCGTTTGGCCCTCCCTGGCCCGAAGGACGCCAAGCTGATATCAACCAGGACCGTCGCATTTTCTGTGGTAGCTCCGACTTGCTGGAATGACCTCCCGGGTGAGATCAGGGCCCTGCGGGACATTTCACAGTTCCGCAGAGCTGTGGAAATGGAGCTCTTCCAGCAAGCATTTCAACAGGAGCTGCACCTTATCAGCCATGCCCTGTGCCGATTTTATTTCCAGCCTAAGCCACCTAGAGTGGATCGACATAGTAATGGTTTTAAACTGTTTATTATGTATTTTATATTGAGATGTATATTGTTTTATTGGTTTTTTCTAAGCCGTCCTGAGCCTAATAAATAAATAAATACAACCCATTGTTATCCCCATTGGCTCCAGACAGCTTTTTTTGCTCAGTCCTGCCCAGTCCCTCTCCTTACTACAGTCCCTGGCCCCTATGGATTTTGTCCATGTAGGTCCAGTGGTCCCCAGCATAGCCTTGTCAGTGGTCAAAAGAGACCCTTCCTCCCTTTTCACCAAAAACAGAACATCTGGTTGGATCTTTATCCTAGACTGTAGTCCACATGCAGCCAGATGCTTCTTCCCACCCTTCTCCCATACTCTGGGTAGCACCAAGAGCATTCACCGCCTCTTTTAAGTATGAGGTACAAGACAAAGTTGTAATTTAAAGCAGAAAAGAAAAGCTTCAGCGAACATTAATAGATGTGCTCTTAGAGAGAAAATCATTAGTTTTCTTAGTACGATCAATGCAATTTGGGACACATAAGGAAGGTGCTGTATGTGTGAGTAATAGCTCTTTATTTACATTTCTTTACCTCATTAGCACATAGACTTAAAGCAACATCCTTCTCTTTTACAGGTAATTAAATATGTGCTGCACGCTTTACGTTCTGAAGGCTTTGCACAGGAAAGAAACCTATGGGCTTCTCCAATTAGGCCTTTATTGGACCCTCATAATGTGATTCACTCTCAGTTAAAATGAGAGTCTTTGTTCAGTCTCTTGTAGGAATTGATACTCCAATCTGCAGTATCCAGCTCACCGATTAGGGCCAGGTCTTCATCAAAAGGATATTATTAGTTGTAACATTGAAAGGTGGCAAGAATGTTGTTTCACATTTGGAAAACTACCGACTGTTTTCCAAGGTCTTGCTTGTATTGTGCTAACAAAGGCGCAGCTAATATGAATGGCAGCTGCAATGCGATTATCTGTAGGAGAACTTGAGCTGGTGGCAGGCCTGTATTCTAGCAGGAATCATGTGGAGATGCTGCTTGTATGAACTGGTGATTCCACATGGGCACAGAAAGATGGCCAGTCCACTGCAGTTTTTTCAGGTGAAATGAAGACATCCAGAGGTTTGTGGTGAGGCATTTTCTGTATTCTGAGGATAGTCAATTTTATTTATTGTTTTCACCTAATCCAGATGTTCTGAACTGTTCCTTAAATTGATAATAGAATAAAGGGGATATGCTGCTATGCATGCATAGCTGAAAAGGCTATGCATGACTAAAACTTAATTCTCCTCTAGGCAAATCTCATGCACCACAAAGGCGGAGCTACCCCTCACTTGCTACCTGGGAGCTGTTGACACAACATCTACACTGCCTAGAGCTGCAGTTCCTGTTCTCTTATGGGCAGCTCCTCTAGAATTTAGCAATGTCAGCAGCCCGTTTTTAATGGGGAAGTAAGGTGTTGGGCTGGCAAACAAATATTTTTTCGTTGTGATAGCTTCCATCCAGGTTTACCTTTGTTGATTTTCCTGAAGTTCAGGGGCTGACCACAGGGGGTCTGGTAAAATAGCAGGAGCCCAGATATGGGGTTCTAGAGTCTGGAAGAGTCTGAAGACTGAGTGACCTTCATATCTTGCTTCTTCTTTTTTGCCATCGTCACAGCCTATTTATGGTGACCCCGTAGGGTTTTCAAGGCAAGAGACTTGCAGAGGTTGATTGCCATTACCTGCCTCTCCATAGTGACCCTGAACCTCCTTGGTGGTCTCACAGTCAAGTACGAACCAGTGCTGACCCTGCTTAGCTTCTGAGATTTGATAAGATCAGGCTAGCCTGTCCTATCCTGGTCAAGGCATATCCTCACTAGGGTGTGTCTTTGCTGCTTGGACCTCACTAGGGTGTGACTTGTGCTCCTGAGTCTAGGCTATACCAGGGTCTGCAGTGGTCTCAGCATCCTTTTCTGAGAACATTTCCTTGTACTCATGTGCAAAGAGCTGAGAGGTTTTTACAGTTGCATACATTTAAAAGAGACAATTTAAAGATTTACAGCTAGAGTAACTATCTTGAAGAGGAAGCCAACCCAGTTTCCTGTCCCTGGTACCCCTGCCGCTGAGAATCAGGCTTGTGCCTATCTCCATGCCCCACCCCTTCCTCTGCAAAGACTACTCCTGGGTCCAGTTTCTTGACCACACTATTGCTTGTAGACAGGTAGTGGGGCAGGTTTTCCACTGGCAAAGAAGGGAGGAGCAGGTGTCTATTGACCACCGAAAAGGCTATGCTGGGAGGCCATGGACCCCATATTAACAAAAGCCACATTGTCTGATGGCTGTAGTGAGGAAAGGAATTGGAAGAAATCAAGCAGAAAAGCTGGTAGAATCAAACCCAGTGCTATGGTATCTATCTATCTATCGATAGGGGCTCTGGGGCAAGTGATGCTCTGTCTTCTTGGTGCTTGGGGGGGGCTCAACATTGTCTGGTCTTCTGATGTCCTGGCCCCACTGGTGGACCTCCTGATGGCACCTGGTATTTCTGGCCACTGTGTGACACAGAGTGTTGGACTGGATGGGCCTTTGGCCTGATCCAACATTGGCGTCTCTTATGTTCTTATGTTCTTATGTTATGTTCTTATGATCGATCTGTCATCTATCTATCTGTTCTATCTATCCATCCACTGTCAAGCTCTCCATCTGTACTTTCCATCTGTCCAAAATAGGAGCTGATTGACTTCCAATCCCTCCTCCTTTCAATAACATATATTTATTTTAAAGAGCAAGTTTAGATTGCATTTGAATTATAATTTCCTTTTGAATCCACTGTATCAATCACATCTTGTAATGAATTTTGAACAAGCTTTCACTATGCTGACATTTGGGTGTAGCAATCAGTTTTGAGCTTGGTTGAAGCAAGACGTTTCCCTTCTCATGTACTTAGTGCGACTAGACCAGGAATTGTCTCAGTATAACCTGTGATAAGTCTGGGCAAATCATAGCCTTATTCCTGTTCAGTGTAGCTACACTGAGCAAACACTAAATAGGAAGGAATGAATTCACCAAAGACCTGCGATAAAACAGAGAGCGCCGACAATTGTCAAACAACAGCCACAGGCCTGAAATGAAACCCAGAACAAGATAAATGTCATATGGAAATTTTGCAGGAAGCTTGCCTGAGGTTGCTATAATTGGTGGTGGGGGTGGGGGTTACAAGAAATCAGAAATATGACATGTTATCCACTCCAGATCTCAGGCATGAACATTCTTTTCGTTAATCATTGTCAACTTTAGTGGATAATTTAGTGGTGGATAGATAACACCGGGGTAAAAAGTGTACCTATCACTGAAGAAAATCAGTCTAGGTGGAATTTATCCAATGTACGATATCAGTTTAAAAGACAGATATAATGTAATTCACATAATGCTAAAATTTAATTGCAGCATTTGGAAAAGGGAAGAAGGATCAGAACAAATTGGTTTGGGCCAAACACGTTTCTGCCCAAACAGTAGCTATGGCAATTTTGCATCCATCCTTCTTAGAGAAGTAGAGGCAGTATTGGTTTACTTATTTAGAACATTTTTTACGACCTCAGATGGCTTACGAAAGGGACTAGGCATTGTTAGTAGAGGCCATAGCTCAGAAGCAAAGCATCTGTTTGCCATGCAGAAGGTCCCAGATTCAATCCCTGGCAACTCCAGCTACAAGGATCAGGAGGTAGGTGATGTGTAAGGCTGAGGCCCTGGAGATAGGGTTACCAACCTCTGGGTGGTAGCTGGAGAGCTCCTGGGATTATGACTGATCTCCAGACAATAGAGATCAATACACCTTGAGAAATGGCCACATCAGAAAGTAGATAGAGGTTTACAAGAGTATGCATGGGATAGAGCAGGTTGAGAAAGAAGTACTTTTCTCCCTTTCTCAAAATACAAGAACTCGTGGGAACTCAATGAAATTGCTGAGAGGTCGGGTTAGAACGGATAAAAGGAAGTACTTCTTCACCCAAAGAGTGATTAACACACGGAATTCACTGCCACATGAGGTGGCAGCAGCTACAGGCATGGACAACTTCAAGAGGGAATTGGATAAACATATGGAGCAGAGGTTCATCAGTGGCTATTAGCCACAAGGTATAGATAGGAACTCTCAGTCTGGGGCAAGTGATGCTCTGTATTCTTGGTGCTTGGGGGGGGGGCAACAGTGGGAGGGCTTCTAGTGCCTGGCCCCACTGGTGGACCCCCTGATGACACCTGGTATTTTTGGCCACTGTGTGACAGAGTGTTGGACTGGATGGGCCATTGGCCTGATACAACATTGGCTTCTCTTATGTTATCTTATTCTATGGCATTATACTCCACTGAAGTCCTTCCCCTCCCCAAATCCTGCCCTCCTCAGGTTTCACCCCCAGAATCCCCAGGTATTTCCCAACCTGGAGCTGGCAATCCTACCTGGAGAGCCGGGATTATTTTGTATAGACAATACTGACCTTGATGGACCAATGATCTGATTCAATATAAGGCAGCTATGTGTGTTCAGTAGGGGAAAGGCATGGCTCCCTCATGCAATGTGGCTAACAAGAAAACTATTCCCTCTTGATTTGGCACCCTCCTTTGCTGCGGACCTCCCTGCAGTTCCCCCTCTATGGCTGCAGTTTGGAATTAGCTGGTCGCTTTGGGGGCAAGTAGGATTGTTTTGGGTCCCCATCAGTGTTCCTGCTAAGCTGAGTTAGTGTGAGCTAGCTCACAGTTTTTTAGCCTCCAGCTCACACACTTTTGTCTGAGCTCAGGAAGGATGGCTCCAGAGCAAACTAATTTATCCAGTAGCCAAATCGCTTGCTCACAACTTTAATGCCAGTAGCTCACAAAGTAGAATTTTTGCTCACAAGACTCCACAGCTTAGAGGGAGTATTGGTCCCAACTGATTGCCCAGGATAAGGGACTTTTTTTGTCAACCTCATATCTATCTATCTATCTATCTATCTATCTATCTATCTATCTATCTATCTATCTATCTATCTATCTATCATCTATCTATCATCTATCTATCTATCTATCTATCTATCTATCTATCATCTATCTATCTATATCATCTATCTATCATCTATCATCTATCTTCTTCATCATCATCATCATCATAATCTATCTATCTAAAATAAATACATACATTTTGTGTGAGATTGGGTTATATAAATTAGCCTAGTCCTGAGGGATTAGTGAGACCCTAACTGGTGATGGCAGGATTTGTGCAGGTTAGGTGCTTGTTGTTTAATCAGACTGTCCAGCACCACTGATGGCTGCACTGTCCCAGAGTGCTAGTGGTTGTTCAGTGTTTGATGCTGTGCATCAACAATTGATCCTCTGCCCCACACAGTGTGTGGAGATGGTTTTGATGGGCAACATATCTCTGCAAACGTTTGGTGCAGGCAAGGGGAAAAAAGGCATGGACTCTGGTCATGTCAAGCTTGGAGCCAGAGTGGGTTTCCCACATGCTGGAAAACTCAATGGACAGTCTCTTAAAGAACCTGCATACATGAGTTTAATGTGGAATTCAGATTGTAATGAATAAACTATAGGTTGATTCATGCATTTTTTCTGGTGTCCATTTTAGGGTGTGGGACCAACAGCCCAAATAGAACGTTGGTTCCTTCTGCAGATCATATAGTGTTATGCTTTAGATAATTTATGTAACATTGATACACAGGGGGAGGGTTGTGGCTTAGTGGAAGAGCCTCTGCTTTCCATGCAGAAAGTCCCAGGTTCAGTCCCTGACATCTCTAGTTAAAAGGATGAGGTAGTAGGCGATGTGAAAGACTTCTGTCTGAGACACTGGAGAGCTGCTGCCAGTCTGAGTAGACAAACCAGAACTTGGTGGACTAATAGTCTGATTCAGTATAAGGCAGCTTCATGCGTATGCGATACAATCATTTTTAATACTGTTATATCTCATTCTGAACCAAACCATAGATTGTGGACCAAAACAATCTACCTAATGTATCCAGGGATAGGCAGGGTTTGTTTGTTTTTTTACATGCCTGGGGGAATCCTAGGTTTGCCAAAAAATTAGTTTTGCATGGTTTGTGAAAAGCCAGAAAAATAACTGAAAAATATATTACAATCTAATGAACAAAATGTAAACCAAAATAAGCATGAATAATGAACTATTCTTTCACAGCAGGTCCAAGGGTTGATACAAACAACATGTCCATTTTTATAAAATTAACTTAAATTAAATTACTCTAAAGACCAGGGATATTTATATCGGAAATTATGGCTTCCTATTAGCACTCTTCATTAGTCATGTTAATATTTGGCCAAGTATTAATGTAAGTGGAACAAAGGCATGCATCTAGACACTGGAATTACCTAGTGGGGGGCAATCCATGGTAATTTGGAAATTGTGCAGGCCTGATCTAACTTTGTTTTTCTTGCTATGTCCATGGCTCTTTTTTTAGCAGGAACTCCTTTGCATATTAGGCAACACACCCCTAATGTAGCCAATCCTCCAAGAGCGTACAGAGCTCTTCTTACAAGGGCTACTGTAAACTCTTGGAGGATTGGCTGCATTAGGGGTGTGTCACCTAATATTTATTTATTTATTTATTGTCAAATTTATACCCCGCCCTCCCCGCAAAGCAGGCTCAGGAGTTCCTGCTACAAAAAGAGCCCTGTATGTAACTATTGGGAAAGGAAGACTGTAGCTACTGGAAACAACCAACTCCTACTGGAAAC
Organism: Gekko japonicus; assembly: GCF_001447785.1. Classification (NCBI taxonomy): domain Eukaryota; kingdom Metazoa; phylum Chordata; class Lepidosauria; order Squamata; family Gekkonidae; genus Gekko; species Gekko japonicus. Next base: position 362,932 of record NW_015170900.1, on the reverse strand, counting down.
AACTTACTAGAAACAACCAGTAGCTGCTTAAATATCATTAGACTTCAAAAATGGCAAGATATTTTTAGGGAGAATGCTGATATGGCATTTTGCTTTATAGTCCACTGTGTTCTGTCCATGACCTAGCAATTTAGTTTTATTTCCTCCATTAAAATGTTCAGCATATTCATACCATTTTCTTCTCATTTCTCTTCCTTTTTAATCCCTTCATCTACTGTGTCTCATTAGGTGTCTGCAGCTACAGTTTTTGTAATCATTTCCACCATCAGAAACATGCAGTTCAAGTATAGATCAATCTTTATTAGGACACTATAGAAATATTGATTTCTAAAAGCTCCTGTCTTCCCCTGGGATGTCTTGCTGATAACCTGCTGTGCCTTGTTTCCTGTTGAAGCCATATGGCCTCACATTTGGCCGGAGAAACTTTATAGCCCTGCCATATAACCACACATTCTTCACACTTCCATGCTGGAAGCTAGGCCAGTGTGCAAAAAGTCACGTAGCCAATGGGGAGACTGGGGTTTGGGGTCACCTGACTGCAGAGGGAGTCTCCAAACGTCCAGCCTATCCCCACTTGCACCCATGACAACCAACAAATTGGACACACCCTGCCCATTCGCAGTTGGCTGCCTGGCCACAGCTGATTGTGACTGGAATGGGCCTATAACTGGTCATTCCCAATGGGAGAGAGCTCTGTTCTCTCTCTATCTCTGCTTGGTGTTCTTGCTCTCTGTTCCTGCTAGTGAGCTCTGCTTGTTTATTGCACCTGGACATGTGGTCCCTGGGAGAACAAAGACTTTCTTTGTGACTTAAAGCACATGGAGTGCAAAGATTGGATTTCCCCTATTCAAAATCCCTTGGTGTCTACTTGGACTGTATAACTTGGTGCTACTCTTGGACTGTGGATGCTCCTGAATGTGGTAACTATGAATCAGTAATGTTTAGTTAAGGCAAATCACCTTAGGCTTTCTTATTTTGTAAACTTATAGTCTATTTTGCTAAGCTCTGACTGAATAAACATTAGTCTTATTTCTAAACGGTCTCTGATGTTGTAACTGGGATTCAAGGTACATCTCTGGGAATTAGGTGCTAATGTGTTAAGCCCTAGATGCTAGCTAAGAGTCTGAACCTTGCTCTTAGGCTAGAAGGGGATTCTAGTTAAAAGAGTTTCTGGTGGCTTATTGTTCTGAATCCAGAAGGGGTAGCCTACCTCTCTGAGTTATTGTTTAATGTATTGTAAAAGTATAGGATTCCCTCTCATTCCTGGACAGGCTTGGGGGGCAGAATCCTATACAAGGATCTATAGTACTGGGCTTCCCAAATTGCTTCTAACAATTTGTTGCAGAATTTGTCTGCCTTCCACTTTTGATGGGGTTCAGCTGACCCTGACTGACTCTGTTAAGAGCCTAGTGGTCATATTGGATCCTGCATTTCTGCTAGGGAAGCAAGTAAATGCAGCTGCAAAAAAAGCTTTCTTGTAGCTCAGTCTGGTCCACAAGATGGCTCCCTATTTTGACACGGCTGATCTAGCTACCTGGATCAATACCACAGTAACATCGAGACTAGACTACTGTAATTCATGCTGTATAGGTATCATTTGCAGTCCAGTCATAGACTCCAGCAGGTGCTGAATGTCACAGCTTGGTTAGTATCAGGAGCTAGGCTATGTTATTCCCATTCTGCAGTTACTGGACTCAGTTCAGTGTATTGGCTGTCACACACAAAGCCCTTCATAGCCTTGGTCCATCATATCCGCAGGACAGCCTCTCCCTTTATGCTTTACCATGGCAGCTTCACTCTGTTAGCAGGGCCTTCTGCAGGGGCCACCCTGAAAATCAACAACTACCCATACATGTATTCTCTGTTTTGGCTGCACCTTATGCAATGGCCTGCCTGATGAGGTTAGGGTCAAAATATAATGGGAAAATTTCCAGTGTAGGCTAAACAAGACAGAGACAATAGGTCTCTGGGGTGGGAGGGAGAGCCTTCTTTATGATTTTTTTGGCAAAGCATGAAAAATTGGGACTTTTGGATGTTGTTTGACTAAAATTTTTGCTATTGATTCCTCCATTATCAGATTAAGTTTTTTAATAAGGCTACATTAATTGTTGATGGTAATAGTGTTTCCAGTTTTTTGTTTGTTTGTCTTGATGAGGCTAGGGTGGCTGCTGTGCAACTATGCAAAACTGAATTATTCAGCAGGGTTTTTAAAGCACAGGTAACAGGGTTGTACTGTAATTAAATGGATGCTTTTTGGTAAAGGGATAGGGACCAAAGACCATAGCACTGTGTTCCATTTGTTGCTATAACTATGCTACTACTGTGTAACTTCTGCATCATTTAACACGTCATGTTTAAATACTTATGCTTTGTTTCAGCATTGTTTCAACTCTGTTTCAGATTGCTGCTTGTTTCTACATTTCTGCAGTTCAAACCCCTATTGCGCTGTTTATTGGATGTCCCATCTGGCTGATCATATGTGACTACACCAGGGGTCCCCAAAATGGTGCCTGTGGGCAGGGGTCATTTCATAGAAAAAGAGCTAGGGGGACTCATTAGCATAACTCATTAGCATATGCCACACCCCCTGACATCACCGGAAGTGTGTCCTCCCCACAGCCGGTGGCGACCTCCAGCGGGCACGAGCAGGGAGCTCCAGGTCCCGCCCTCCCACACCTCACCCGGGGGGATGGCGTCCCCCCGCGTCCCCCTCCAAATGACCCCTGCCTGTGGGTGCCAAGGCATCCACTGACACCTTTCCTGGTACCCCTCAAGTGAGTGGGGCAAGGTTGGGCATTTGCCCAACAGGGATTCTGATTGGCCACGGGAAAGACAGTTGGCTGGGTAGGTTAAAATAATGTTGTTTCAGTGGCACCTGCCCCCACAATGTTGGTTTTATTTTCTCTGATTCCTCTTTTCTAGTGTATTTTTACAAATGTAATAAGAATAAAGAATGTATGGCAACAAAAACCAACTGACATTTTTGAAAAAGTAAATTAATCATAGGTGAAAACAAATGCACATCTCTAGGAAACTGAAGAAGTAGCATTCTCGAGGTATTGTTGAAGCTTGCTACTCGGATTAGGTTGCCTTTGTGATGTTCTAGTTTACTACATACAAGAGGGTTTTAAAAAAATGAGCAGAAATATTATGAGAATAAGCTCTGTCCCCAAAGTGTGAAGCGGCAGGGTCCACTTCTGCATAGTCTTCCACCTCATTTCAATAACTTTGTTCTAAGCTCTTAATGAGTTTTCCTTTTTTTGAATTCTTGGTGGATCTTAAAATTGCATTTTAGTCCAGCTTTTGTTTCTTTCCCCCTCATTTCACTATATAGTTTTATATTCCCAGCAAATAAGTATTATTGTTGATTGATTAAAAAACAAAGAAGTATTGTATGGTGTTATTGTTGCTTCATCTACACATCTTTCTGAACCAACATCTGTAGTCAAGATTCCATTTATGACTTTATCTACATATCATTCTTCCTTTCAGAGCTGTGTCAGGATGGTGATGGGCATACAGCTAATTACTATGCCTTCTTTCAGGATATAATTATTGTATCTGAGGATGATGACTTCTGAAAAATCTTGATGATTAGCTAGATAATACAACTGTAGTTTTGAGAAACTTTCTCCCCAGAATCTGTGCGTGGAATTAATGGCCTATGATTGAATTACCTTGTATACTTTCCCAGAAAGTTATGATCTTACAAATATGGATTTAATGATAAATATTGTAAATGTACCATATGAATATTTCGGGTTGATGTTTATGTATGACTAAAAAGGCAATTTATTGATTCCATTTAATTGTGTGAATTACTGGCACCTAGACCAGACTTGAGCTAAGGCTTCATACCACAAAACTTGCAATTTTCTTCTAAGTTGTGGATATTAATTTTTGCCACTGAAGTCCATGTTGGGACTCGATTATTCCCTTTCTGGGTTTTTGAGACACTTCAATGGATTAAAACTTCTTTTAACTTGTTAGCATAACTTTCTTTTTATACTTTCAAAAAAGAAAGTTCATGAAATGATGTGTGTGTGTGTGTGTACGGGGTTCCTTCAGAGCATAAAACCTGGAGGAATTAAAATGTATCTCAGAGTCTGAGGTGTTTAAAATTCATGCATTAAAATAGGTATGAACTGACAAAGTGGGAAATCCAAATGTGATACATAAATTGGCTAGAATACCTGTTACCTATTGTTTAGTTAGTGGAATACAGTGAATGCTGGCTTTTGTATTTATATAATGAATATAATCCTGACAAATCCTTTGACTCAATAAAAGAAGCCATGGCTCTCAATTCACAAGACCTGAGCAAGGCTGTTAATGATAGAATGTTTGGGGTGGTCTTTAATTCCCAGGGTCACCAAGTCAGAAGTGACTTGACAACGCATAATACACACAGTCCTAGCTTACTTTGCTTGAATTGTATCGTCTGTAAATGAAGATCATAAGAGTGATAATCGGGAATGTGTGTGGGCACCTAATGGTAAGAGTCAGAGGCAAACAAGTGTAAAATCTGTACTAGCTAAAGATGAATGTCTTTATAAGCAAACTATTTAGATGTAAGAGAACCAGAGCTCTCTATCAGATCTCATGGAAATGTCATGGGATTCTCATACGGTTCATTGTACAGGTGCTCTTCAGTTAAGTGGAAGGCACTTTTGCTCACACAAGGGGATAGGGGGGAAGTTTCCAAAAGGCTATAGCATCCCAAACTGACCCCCAAGGTCCCAAGACTCAAGTAACTTTTGTGGTATTCGGGAGGGGGGCTAGCATTCTACTCGCAGTTCTGTGGATCCAAACCAATGTGTCCTTGGTCTTGTGGAATAATAGAGGTGTATTGGTTTTACAAATGTAGGAAAGTATATACTGGCTTCCTTCATGGTGAGGATTGAGTGGTTCTGTGTGTCCACCATCAGGTTCAGCTTATAATTTTGAGACACTACCACTTACGTGGTATTTGTGGCAGTGTGTCACAAATAGGATCTTCTGTATCACAGAGGGGTATGAATGGCTGTTGTTCGGTGAAATAATTATGAGTATCTCTCTAGAATGTGAAAAAAGTAAAATAAGGAGCAGAATGGAGCCTAGGGTTGCCAGGTTCCCCTGGCCATGGTGGGGGAATGGGGGGGAAGATTGCCAGATCCAGGTTGGGATAGGGACCTTAGTGGGATACAATGCCATAGAGTCAACCCTCTAAAGCATTCGTGTTCTCCAGGGAAACTGATCTCTGTAGTCTGTAATTGGGGGGATCTCCAGGTCCCACCTGGATGCTGGCATCCCTAGCTGGAGCCCCTGCTTGTAAGAAGTCCAGAGGAGTGTATATTTCAAAAGTTAAGGCTACTGTAGATAAAAATTTAGAGAAATAAAATCCATAATGTAAGATCCAATTATCCTGACTGTGCTTTACAAAGTGACTCAAAACTGTTGCATTTGTTCACATCTTTCTATTTACTGAGAATTGATTCACAGAATTATTTGTCCCTGTACCATTACTATTAAGTCAACGCTATTGCTCCTGCCTGTCTTCATGTTTTTGCAATGCTAATTTGAAGCAGTTTATTAAATCAAAGTGAATTTCTCCTAGATCAATGTATTCCTATGAGCCTTTGATAATTAGAATAATTACTTTCCCCAATTTCTGCTTGCTTGTGCTCTTTAAGAGGATTTGTCTGCACAAAGCAGGAATAAATATGGAACCCACTGAAGCTTCATTTCCCCCCCTCTTCACAATATGATATAACTTTCCCACAACTATGGAGCTTCTACTCTTACTGTGTTCTTGTTCTTAACTATAAGATTTTACAGCTGGTGACAGCCACTGAAAAATTTTGAGAAATGTGGTGGATGTGTAAAAAAGCTAAGATATTGGAAGGAAATACATGAAGAAATGCAGAATAAATTAAAGTTCAGATTTCCCATGGAAGCCAAGAATATGCTATTAGGTATATTGCCTAACAAATTACCAAATATTTTGGAAGAGTTATTTAAATGTATGGTGACAGCAGCTAGAATTATCTATGCAGCAAAATGGAAACTAGATGTCTGTCCACGCTTAGAAGAATGGGAAAACAAATTTACCAAATACACAGTAGTGGCAAAATTAACAACTTATTTGAGAAATAGATCAATTATAAAATTTGAGGAGAGATGGAATGTGTACTATGCAAGCAGGAGACAAATTTACAATGAGAAATAATTCAAAAAATGGATACAAATGTATTGCAATGTAGAAATAGATTGAAAATAAGACTTATATGTAACATCTTGAATATAAATATATAAGGAGGTGGATTCTGAGAAGAAAAATCTTTCACTTTCTTATTATGAGATATATAGGCTGCAGTCACACGGAGCATTAGCCACGCTACAGAGAGAGAAGATAGGCAGATTTTCCGGGTGTGATCACAGCGCCACATCTGGGAAGCGTAGAGCTCTCGTGGCAAACCCGAGGCTTCCCGCCAAAGATGCGGGGTAAAAAACTAGTACCTCCGAGGTACTAGTTTCCGGAAACCACGGGGCAAGGGCGGGCGCCTGATCGCGTTTCTGGTGGTAGGTCGTGGCATCTGGCGCCCACCCATGTCCCGTCGCTAAAAGATATTTTTCCAAGTCTCCACGGGATGTGCACAAGCACCCAATGGCGCATGTGCACACTTCGTTTAAAAACAAACAACACAGCCCCCTCCTCTTTTCCGTACCCCCCCACTCCTGGCTCAGCCTGCTTGAGAGGAACACTCTGCACTGGGTGGCAGAGGGGGAGGTGCAGGGGGGGCGTGGCGGGAGGGCGGCCCGGCTGAAGCTCCTCCTGGAGGGGACCGGACGGAGGACACAGTTTGCATTCCTCTGCAGCCCTGGAAGGGGTTAAACCCATGGAGCCTTTTGCTAGAGAGGCCACCTCTTTGCCACCCCGCAGGATTGTCCTGTGATCGGCACCTCCCCCCTAACCACGGGACCTCGACAGGACCTCTACGGGACGTCTGATCGCGCAACTGCACGTTATTTTGCTCCAGGGCAAAGAGTCACGCTCCCCCCCCGCATTTTCCTGCCCGTGTGACTGGGGCCATAATAGACTTTTCCTCTGTACTTTGATATATTACCTATTTGTTAAAAGTAATAGTGAGTATGCAGAAGTGGCAAAAATATGTAAGATGGAGTATGTAGTAATGATTAAACCATTAATGTAGCTGCATAACAGATTAGTTATAAAATTTGAAATCTAAAATCTAACAAATTTGAAATCTAAAATCTAACAGAAGTAAGCAGCATTGTACTTTATATACAGTGTCCTAAAAATTATATTGAAGGGAGTATTGGGGAGTCACAGATTACTTATGGTGACCACATGGAGTTTTCAAGGCAAGGAGGTAGTTTGACATTGCCTGGCTCTGTGCCACATCCCTTGGTATTCCTTGGTGGTCTGCCATCCAAATACTGACCAGGCCGACCCTGCTTAACTTCCAAAATCTGACAACATTGGGCTAGCCTGGGCTATCCAGTATGGACTTAAAACTAATTGAATAGCTATTCTGTCTTTCTCAAGAATATGGGAATTGTAATCTTTGAGGGGTGACGGGGGATTTCTCTTAGCACTTCGCCAAGCTACAACTCCCAGGCAGGGAAGCCATGATAGTGACATAAACCTGACACATGCTTCTTGTTTCACAATGCTTTGCTGTCTCCTTTTTCTGTTTGCTTTAGGGTATTGGGGTATAGCTTCTCATTCTGGTACATGGTGAGACAGGGAAAGAAGTCATGCCAGTTGAACACAGGACTTTTCTGGATCCGCCTTTACTCAGTCAGGTTGGTTAATTGATCTGTAGATGACAGGTGGTTAAGTTAAATTGTCCTCAAAAGTCTGTAACAGTGGAGCCACATTCTTGTTACGGGGATTAGAACATAGTAGCAGGCACTGTAAATGAAATCCCTACTGTAGTTATGAATAGCAGTTCTCCAGAGACAAATGCCTGAGTAACCAGAAGGCCGTGGGGTAATGAGGATAAAAGTGTAGGCAAGTTGAATACAATTAAGTCTTAAAGTCTAAAAGATGTATGCCATGTGGAATCATGAATATTTAAGGAGGAGAAGACTGTGCAGAAATGAGTCTTTTTTTAGCACAATGAGGGTGTTTAATGCATCCAGAAAATTCCATAAATAGCATTAATATTCTGTGGACAAATGGCAGAAGTATGAACAGTTGAACAGCCTGTTGTTTGTGATAATCTTCCCGCTATCATTTTTGGTAGCACCAATATTAATTAGGGGTCTGAAAACCATAATATTTTCAATGGAGTGCATAATTGAGAACAAATATTTGGAGGCACTGACCAGCAATACAGGACATTGAAACACAAATGACAATTTGGTTCTCTCTCTGACAATGTATGTTTTTGAACCAGGTGTTTTCATGAAATGGAACACCTATTGTTACATGGGTTTCATAGTAAAAACTGTAATGAGCTATTAGAGGTACCCAGCAAAAAAGGAGGAGATATTGAGTACTTTCAGCAGATCTTTGCTGTTCCTTGGAATGCTACCTGCTGTCATCATTTCAGTGCCTGCTCTTTCTGAGCCAGATAACTGTTGTTTTTATTTTAATACTCCGGAGTCAGTTCCAGCAATAGGCACGCACAGGCACACAGCATTACAGGAAGTTTCCCAGGGATATTAAGAGGATGTTTTTCACATGACAATAGGCTGGATCTGAACAGTTTTTATGCTGGGAAAAATGAAGGAGGGGTCGCCTTTGAGTACCAAAAAAGGTTATGTTGAGGCTCACAAGACCTGCATAGAGAAAAGCCATGTGCGATGAGGCTTATAGTAGGGAAGGGAACTGAAAGACACTGAGTGTGCTGTCTTGACTGGTTGCCACAGAGACCACACACTGGGAGCTGTAAACACGGTCTGGAATCAAGGTAAGCAACGGAGCCAAAGGTCGAAGAGCCGGGAAGTCAATTCGAGGTTGCAGGTTTAAGGACAAGGAATAGCTGCTACACACACAGGAGCAGGACTGAGTATGCAGAGTTGTTGCCGCGCTGAAACAGGTGCACAGATGTTTTTGAGCAGGTCCTCCCTTCGCTGGGAGTTGAGTCTGCAAAGGCTTACAGCGCCTCCCATTGCCTTTGCAGGAGCTGCAGTCTGGCACTCTTTCTTCTCTCCTGCATGGTCAGCCTCTGGAGTGCCCTATGTCTGGAGCACTCAGGAGAACTAGGTGGGGAGTCTGGCCTTGGGGTGTCTGCAGCTGGGGTTGCTGGCCCTGGCTCAGGAATGGTCTCTCCTTCTGGCTGCACCTCTTGTGCAGCTGCTGGGGACTCTTCCTCCTCAGGTACTGTTGAGGGTTCTTCTGCTGGGCTGACTCCAGAGGAGGCTGGTTTGCTCCCTGCCTCTTCCTCTTCTGTGAAGTAGTCAGCCTCAGCAGAACCAGTACCCATAACACTGAGCCCCTAACCCCCCCCAAAAAAAAACCCCCTTGTACAGTTAGTGTGAAACACTGTCTAAAAATCTGGCAGCTTTAGCTCAGAATTGAGGACATCATTCCAACATAGAGCAAAGAGAAGAACACACTGAACAAATTGGATTTACCCCAAGATAGCATGCACCTGGCATCCTTAAGAGAAATTCTGTTAATTCCTCTTTACCCAATTTCTCCCTGAAATCCAACAATCCATTTCCTTTCCTCTTTTTAGGAATTTGAAGTCTGTTTATAATCCACTTCATTGTGATCAAAGAGCAATTCAACAAAAGGAGAAGCAGGAAGGGAATTTCTGCAGAGTTTCAGAATTTCACTCTGTAGGTGTTCAAAGGCAGGCTGCTAGAGCACCACCTCATAGTGTTTAACGTTAAACAACTGCATCTATGCTTGCAGAATAGTATCGGGAAGGTTTTGCATCCGTTGGCTTCCAAATGCAAGCAGTGGAGCAGCAACATTGACTTGCATGTCCATCAGAGGTAGTTTTGTTTAATTTGCTGTGCTTGCTCTTTAACAACAATCCAGAGAAAGTTCAGGTGTAATTAGATTTCACTGCAATCAATTTGATTCAAGAAGTTAGCAGGGTGTTTATGTCCCATTGATCTGAAAGCACCAAACTTTTCCCACAAAGGTGAGTCAGCAATACGTTTGTGGAACTGGCAGGATGGTAGTCAGATGTAATAACTGGTACCACAAAGTTCAGCTCAGAAACCAAGATCAGAATTGTATCGAATCAGGTTGAGATATGAACAGAATGCCAATACATAAAAACTGCTAAACTACACCTGCCTAGCTTTGTGGTTCAACCTGTCACAGCAGTGGTGTCCTTTTTTGCCCAAAGCTTTTGAAGTTGGGGAGCCAGGAAGGCTACACACACAAAAAAAGATATTGATCCAATTCATAAGGTTTACTGAACTGTGCACATTTACAGTGAAGTTTATGGAAAAGAGTCACAACTCAGTAGAACTGATGGCCTTGAGCTAGTTATTTTGGATACTCAGTGGCCTTTTTACCTGTGCAGTCAACCAGCATCTTAAGAACATGTCGTTGTTCTTTAAAGGACAGTGAGAAGCCGGGGATCTAAAAGCCAGATATATGCTTTGTGGTTGCTGAAGGCAAAAGTTGTTGAGACACCAAAGGTGGTAGAAACACAATCAATAGAATAGATTCTGTCATTAAGTCGATGTAACAGGACTTTTGTAGCATCAGACTGGTGAAGACATGGACATCCCACCAATCATATTCATGTTCAATTAAAAAAACATTTTTTCCTCTCTGTCAAATATTACAGGAAATGTTTCAAACTCCCGTGATGTCAAAGTTGTAGATTTTTATGTCTCAGGCTATAAAGTCTGAAAGGGACAAATAAGGAGAACAATTAAAAATTGGTTGTCCTGGAATTAAATTAATGGGAATAGTACAACATTCCAAAGACTTAAAGGGATTGATTGTGTGGTCAAATAAAACTTAGTATAGCAAGCAATGTCTGTTGGCACTTGCCATGCCCAGTATCACATTTAGGTGTAATTTAAGAATTTGCTTTCAAGAAGTTAACCCCCAGTTTTTCACTAAATTTACAACACAGTTTGTCACCATGTGATGGTTGAACAATGTAGTAAACATTTGCAGAATTGAACCAGTATGTGACAATCACAGTGGAGCCATGGCTCAGTGGTACAGCATCTGGTTTGCATGCAGGAAGTCTCAAGTTCAATCCCAGCTAAAAGGAGCAACTACTAGGTCTTGTGAAAGATCTTTGCTTAAGAGCATGAAGAGCTGCTGCCTGTCAGAGTGAACAAGACTAAGCTTGATAGACCTGACTCAGTAGAAAGCAGTTGCATGTAACTACAATTTCTGCCCATTCATTTAACATCTTTTTTTTCCCAGTAGAGGGCATTGAATATCAGTCTTGCAGAAAATGTAGCCTCCTTTATGTAACCTTCTTTATAAAAATCAATTTAACATTTACATCCGCATTGGTAGATCCATATATTTTACTTAAACCTCTTGCTATGCTTCAAAAGGTAGACACCAATAACATTTCTAGTGCAGAAGGAAGAATTATTCTGATATTAATGCCTGAAAGAAATATTACATATATTCTTCATTATAATTATATTGTAACTGTGTGATTTTGTTACAGAATGTGCTTGGAAACTTTGAAGGAATTGTCATTATCTGGGAAACTGATTGGGAAATGATTATAAAGGGTTGTTGGGTTGGATCCAAAGGATCCCGACTTTAGTTCTTCTTGCAGAAAGGATTTACCTGATACATTTCCTAACATGTAGTCCTGGGGGACCAAGGGAATACCCTCCCCGGTGAACAGCATGGAATATGATGGAGGAGGTCCACAGTGAGAGGAGGAATCCATGAAAATCTACCACTCCTTCCAAGAGTGCAAGTGCTTTTAGAAGATTTTAGAACCAATGGATGTATTTCTTGTATGAGCCAACGAATTATATCTAGGGGCAAGGCTGGTCCAAGCCCCCAATACTACTTTCACCACAGAAAGGCAGGAAGGTGGTGCCCACCCTTCTCTTCCTTGCATTGAGGTAAGAAGCTGCCAACCTTCTTTCTTGTCCCCAGGCAGCAGCAGCACCCCCCAGCTCCCACTAGAGTGTAGGGAGGGAAAAAATGGGCACCAGACCTCCTCTCCTCTGTACCATGTTGAGGAGGCCTGCCCTGTTCATCACCCAGCAGCTTGGTGGAGGAATGCTGTCTGAGGTGTGGTGGTACCCACTCTCCTTCTCCTTACATTGCAGCAAGAGTCCACTGCCACTTGCTCTCCTCACACACACACACACACACACCCCGGTCAGACGAAGTGCAGCAGAGAAAGGTGAGGAGGAGGTCCAGGCCCCCTGCCTCACCCTACCCCCTGACAGAAGAAGAAAAGGAAGCAAGCTCCCCACTGGGACCACTTCCCATGGCAGACCTGGAAGCTGTGGGTAGGCAGCTGTGGGTGGAAGGGCAATTGAGGCGGTTGGTGCCCCTCCATCCCTGGCAAAGTAGGTAATCATCTAGAACCACCTAGTGGTTGGGCTCACCCCCGTCTAGGGGAAGTTAGCTTGTTAGAAATGTTTACTTGTTGCTTTTCTCCCCAAAGGGACCAAAGCAGCTTGCAACAACAGAAGTGCAATCAAAATAAAATAAACAGTTTAAACATGCAAGCACACAAGAATAACCGGCTGTAACTTGAGCCGATCTTGACGTTAGTAAATCAGGTTGCCCAGGGCTGTAGGGCATGGACTTTAAGCAAAGAACCAAAGGCCAAGGGCCCATTGGCTCTCACCTGAGGGCTTGCACCTCTGGCCACACCCAACCTTTAAACCTGTAGACAGGGCACAGGAAAAGCAAGCAAAACACAGTTTAGAAACTTTAGATGCTGCAAGCTGGCAGTAGCATTCCTCCAACTCTGCCTTAAAGATCCCTAACTTACTAATGTGAAATTATGAAATAATTGGATGTAGTGGTCCAGGAAAATCGTATACATACACAATAATCTTTCAGACTCTCTGGTAATCTGTGAGCCTTTAAACATTAATGGTGTGATTTATTTTATGTGGGCTTTTAAAAAACTTAACATGTGTTGTATTTGGTATATTTTTACAGGTATATAATACACCTTAGTGGAATAATACTTTTACTGGTTTTTTTAAATGATTTTGTATACAGTCAAATTTCTAATTAAATAATGGATATTCTTTGAATATGTATTGGTTTCTTGGGTTCCCAGTGTCTTTCTCTTTTAGGGTGGTGGTTTTTAAAAAAAATTTATCGTGGTCGGCAAAGACTTTTAATGGATATCCTGTTTTGTAGCCCTGGGCAGGCATCAAAATTCAATTTTGGATGGCAAACTACATTCACCTTGAGGGGGGTCACAGGTTATGAAGGCCTGGTTATATTAAAGTCAGACTTCTGTTTGGAATATATCTGGACTTTACTTAGACTCTTCTGAGATTTCCCTTTCTTTTTACTTGTTCCAGTGCAGTCTTAAGCAGAGTTGTATCCTCATAAACCCATTGTCTTCAATGGATTTAGAAGGGTACAACTCTGTTTAGGATTTAATCTTTATTGTTCTTTTGGCATATGACCCAATTATTTCAGTACATCACCCATTATTACCCCATTGTCAGCCAAAAAAAAAAAGGATACTCCAGATTAAATTGACCAGTACATAAGTAATTAAGAGCAGGGCAGTTTAAATTAACGCAAATCAATATGGCGTTGCTGACATAGATTTAAAGTGAAAAAGGGTCAGATGGGTCATGTGTCAAGAAAAAGATTTCATGGTGGTTGTTGTATAAAACCGTATTGGAATGGTGTCAGCAAAGTAAAGCATTTGAAGATGTACATGGATACTTACATTAAATAACATTGCCATGTAAATCTTATAGTCAGTGACCAGACTTTGGACTAGAACATGGGACTGTCCAAAAACAGATATTTCCTCAAATTTTGCATGTACACCATCAAATTCTATCTACTTTCTGTGACTGTAATTATTCACCTTTTTGTTTGGGGGCCATCCAGAAAATTTGTGTACATTCTCCAAATTTCAAAGCATCCACTGTATTACGGAGTCACAAATCCCTATACAGTATTGTGTTTTTACTGCTGTTGAAAGAACCTAGTGCTACTGCACATCCAGAGAGCCTCCTTTTTAACATGGGCAGGTCGGAAGAACTCCGCCTCTTTCTGTCACATGACACTGATGTCATGCGACTTTCTGTCATGGGCTTCCAGCTTAGAGGGTCCCATGCTGATGAATGGTGTTAAGGATAGCTTTGAAAGGTTGGCGTTTAAGGGAAAGCACTTTCAGTCTTCTTAAATAATTTGATATCTATAAACTTCACTAGTTCACTGTTTCACCTGATTTTAGATCATACAAACAAAATCAACATTGCTCTAAGCCCAGTGCAGATCTTTGACTCTTTGAGAACAGATTTTTAGATGGAAACAATTTGGTCTCCTCAACCGCTAAAAAACTGAAAATGTACTGATGTACCTATGTATCTACATACCTATGTAGAGGGATGGAAATTCACCCCCGTTATCTCTCTGCAGCCTGTACATATTTAAAAAGGTCTGTTGCTAAAGTGTGTCAATGTATACCTAATCTTCATTAAGGGATCTTGAATATTTTCTGTACCCAGTCCAGAAATGGCTAACTTGTAGCACTGCAAAGTAATAAAGCTGAGAATTAGAAGTCAGAATCTCAAAAAGTATTAATAACATGCTACAGCTCTTTGGCTGCCTGTGGACGTGGCCTCTTTATCTTGTTCCCCTTTGAGGCAGCCGGGCCTACTTTACTGAATCTAAGGGCTCCATGGTATTGCTGCCGTGATGAAATCAGAGTCTCCTTGCTTAAAAATGATAGTGAGCAGCAGTTCATCAAACTAATTGGAGATTCTGTACAAGGAATGAACACCGGGAGGCATAGAGAAAGTGCTAATAATTCTCGGGAGTGCCCTTATTGAAGTCCCAACTCCTGACAACTCTTTCAAGGACAGAGGACTTCAGGCTTGCTACATTTTGGTACCCAGTGGAGAAATAAGGGGCAATACACAAGTTCGGAAAATGCCACTGGCACCTGATCGTAATCTAGGGTTGTGAACCACCAGGAGGGGCCTGGAGATCCCTTGGAATTACAACTAGTCTCCAGGCAACAGAGATCAGTTCCCCTGGAGAAAATACCTGCTCTGGAGGGAGGACTCTATGGCATTAAACCCTGTTGAGGTGCCTTCCCTTCTCAGGATCCATCCCTGTATGGAATTTCCTAACCTAGAGATGGCAACCCTATTATCTTCATCGCTGAGGTTTTCTGAATTCTCTCTGAAAGGCTACTATGAAGTCCCGTCTTAATAGTCACCGTGCACCCTACTCTGAAACAGCAGTGGTATGAAATAGTACCTTCACATTTTCTTTTAGTGCAATTTGCCCTTTTGTGAATAGCAGTGAGTGTGTGTGTTGGAGGGGGCTGAAGCAAACCTCTTTACACCCCAGTTCTGAACATTACATAGAATTAAGTTATGTTGATATCCACAAAGATCATGGTCTTACAATGTGTTTGCAGTTCAACAGCTGACATGTTGCCATGTTTCCCAGTGCTTATTTTCTTCAAGAGAAGTATCACTCAAACTTATCTAGAAATCACGGCCAGTCGTCTGCCTTCTGATCAAAAGCACCTAGAGTTCATGTACTGGTGGTCAGGGTAGGGTTGCCAAGTCTGCGTTGGGAAATACCTGGAGACTTTGGGGGTGGAGCCAGGAGAGGGTGTGGTTTGGGGAGGGGAGGGGCCTCAGCATAGTACAATGCCATAGAGTCCACCCTTCAAAGCAGCCATTTTCTCCAAGGGAGCTGATCTCTTTCAGCTGGGGATCAGTTGTAAAAGCGGGAGATCCCCAGGACCCTCCTGGAGGCTGGCAACTCTAGGTCAGGGGATCAAGCATTCTGTGCAGTCTTAGGCTGATTCACCGTAGCCAGCAGCTCCCACATCTTGAAGACCTACTAGACTCATAGGCAGACAACATTCACCATTTATGTGAACTGGTTCTCCAAATAAGGACTGTTAACTAGGGATGCCACAAATCTCTCAGTGAACCTGTTCAGCAATCGAGCATACTCTGTTCAGCACACATGAACGGACTGTAAGCCGATAAATGATATGTTCAGATTGTATTGAGCAACTTAAACAGCTGCTCAACATTTGCCAGCTCACAGTTGATTGGGGGGGGCATCAGTTGGGAGTAGTGTTGTGACTCACCCCCCTCCACCCAGAAAAATAGCTACGCAGGGCTTTTAATCTCCACATTACAAAAGGGAGAGGAAAAACAGATAGTTTCTCTCCATGCCCGAAGCCAGGTGGGGACAGAAGCAATGCTTTTGATCTCAACATGCCAAAAAAGGAACGAAGGAAGAGGTCATTCCTCTCCTCTTCTCTGAAGCCCAAGCTGACAACTTGGGGTGGAGGCAAGATATGAGAAATCATCTGGGATTCTAATAACATCCTTCATAAGAACATAAGAAGAGCCCTGCTGGATCAGACCAATGGTCCATATAGACTAGCATCCGGTCTCACACAGTGGCCAACCAGTTCCTCCCCAAACTTGGCTCCCAATTCCCTCCCCTCACAACTTTGCTGGTATGATGGCCCTATCTATTCGGAACATCTAGAACACTTAATGATGATGATGATGATGATGATGATGATGATGATGATGATGATGATGTCGTAATATTGTAGAAATAATTTTTAAATGGTTTTTAAATGTGTTTTATGCGCTGGCTTATACCTGTTTGTGAGCCGCCCTGAACCCGTGTTGCGGGGAGGGAGGGCTATAAATAAATTAAAATAAATTCTACTTCCCTCCCTCAGAGGCAAGATTTTCCCTCCATTTTTCTTTCTCTTTATTGATTGATTTATTTGATTTTTATCCTGCTCCTTTCTCCACCAGGCAGGGCTCAGGGCAGCTTCAAACAGTCAAATAAAGTAAAAAAACAGTAGATCAGCATCACAATTTCAGTTAAAATTTAAATCTATCGTATCATATCAGATGACGCCCCAACAAATCTTCAAGGGTGATAATTACAGCGAGATTTGCAGCCCAACAATGGGGAGGCCAGGTGATCTTTCTATTCACCACTGTCTTCAACCATAGGTCTGGTGAACATCTCAATCTTACAGGCCCTGTGGAACTTAGCCAAGACCCACAGGGCTAGGGTTTCACTAGACAGAGAGTTCCACCAGGTTGGGGTCAGGGCTGAAAAGGCCCTGGCTCTGGTCAAGGACAGCTGAACCGTTCTGGAGCCAGGGACTACCAGTAAGTTGTTACTAGATGAGCGTAATGCCCTCTGAGGGGTGTATAGGGAGAGGCGATCCCACAGATACAATGGTCCCAGACCATTTAGGGTTTTGAAGGTAAGTACCAAAACCTTGAACCTGATTCAGTACTCAACCTGTAGCCAGTGCAACCAATAGAGCATGGGTTGTATATGTGCTCTCGAGGGGATCCCAGTAAAGACCCCTACCGCTGCCTTCTGGACCAGTTAAAGTTTCCAGAGCCAATTCAAGGGTAGCCCTTTGTAGAGCAAGTTACAGTGATCTAATCTAGAGGTGACCATTGCATGGATTTACTGACTGAGCCACCCTAGTAATGTGCTTTGCTGAAGAACTCTGGCTGTCCCACCCTGTCACAGTGTGAAATTTTGGCTGTGGGCTCAGCCCAGAAATCTGAGGGAAGGATCAAAAGCTCCCTTTAACTTAAACAACTTAAATGACACTCAAGGTGTTTTATATTCCTGTACAGGATTAACCCACTCAGTCCAGTCCAGGAATGCGAGGGAACCCTGCACTTTCAACACATTAAACAACAAACCACGAGGTAGCCTATACCCTCCCTGGTTTTCAGAACAATTTGTCACCAGAATCTCTTTCAATAGTCCCTGCCTTTCCTAAGGGAAGAGATTCAAGCCCTTAGTTGGCATCTGGGGTTTACACATCAGCAGCTCTACTCAGAGATGCCCACTATTTACTCTTACAAGGTAGCTTAAGTGGTCAGTGTTAGTCACAAGATTTAGCCTTGGAGTTCAATTACACATCAGAAACAATCAGAAATAAGAAGGATCTTTATTCAGTACAAAGCATAGCAAACAGACTATTCGAGGATACTGAAAACAATAAAAACCTATGGCTGTGTGCCCTAACTACACATTAAGCATCATAGTTACCAATTGAAGTTCAATAGTCCATACAGGTCCATGGTATAACAGTCCAAATAAGCACCAAGGGATTTTGAATAGAAATCCCATCTTGCACAACCATGTGGTCCAGTTCACAAAGCAGCTCTGTTTCCCAAGAGACAGCATTTCAGGTGCAATAAACAGACAATGGCAAGAGGAGAGAAGAGAGCAAGAGAGCTAAGAGCTAAGAGAATCACTCCCATAGTGATCAATGGAATTAAACCCCAATCTAATCGCAATCAGCTGTAGCCATCAGCCAATCACGAGTGGACAGGGGTGTGTGGCCAATTGTTGGTTGCCATAGCTGCGTGTGGGGATAGGCTAGGAGTTTGTAGGCCCTGCCTGCAGTCAGGTGACCCAAACCCCAGCTTCTTCATTGCCTACGTGACGTGTTCAACGTAGACTAGGAGCCTTCAAGTCTAGCTTTTAGCATGGACGTGTGAAAGAATGTGGGTTATAAAGTTGTTCAGGCCATCTGGCCTTACCATTTGGCTTGCAACAGGAAATAAGGCACAGCCTGTCATCAGAATGTAATCACAGGAGAAGGCATGTGAATTCAGAAAGCAATATTTCTATACAATTCCAAATTAACAAAATATTTTATTTAACATAGAGGGGAAAGGTCAGGTGAAATCAGAGGTTGAAATTTCTGAGGTAAAACCAGTACATGCACAGATTTTAGTTCTTATGTATCAGACTAATAAGAGTTCCTTAAGCTATTCACAGTTAATTAAATCTTTATGTTAAGAGGCTTTTGTTCCAGTGTTTTCTCAAACACTCTAGTACAGTCTTGTCACAGAGAGTACTCCATCTTTCTGTGTTATACCTCTGAGGATGCCAGTCACAGCTACTGGCGAAATATCAGGTCCTACAATGCCAAGACCACGGCCATGCAACCCGGAAAATCTTTGAGAAATCTCTGACTCTTGGTTTCCCTGACATCAGGGGCCCGGCGGTGGACCTGCAAGGCTGGTGGGAGTGCGAGGAAGCCCCACCAAGCCCCTCCCTGGCCCCAGGCAGGCAGGGGTGGGGAGAGGCGGGGAGGAAGCAACTTACCCTCCCTCTTCTCCTGCCTCCTCCTGGCTGAATGAGGGCTGGAGGCGGGGTGGCCGGAAGCAGGGGGCAGGGCTTCATCGTGTGCCCCGCCCCCCACACCTCACCCGGGGGAACTGCGTTCTCCCGCGTTCCCCCCCGAAATGACCTCTGCGTGTACTCATCTTGAATTTTTAACTGGCTTTTAAGGTCTCTAAAGGCAGTTTCTAACCACACCAGACCAGGGATCTCTGCACTCTTCAGAGCTAGCTCCCTGTTTGACTGGGTAGGGAATTTTCTTCTCTCCCTAGAAGATCTATCCTCTTTCCTTGGCCCGAATGGGAGTATTCACCTATTTCCCAAACTTCCTTGCCAACGTTTCCGCCAGTTCTCTGTGTTAAACTTAAATATAAGTTTAATTAAGTAAATAAATAAAACTGCTCTCAGCTAAGACTGAAATCAGACTGCATTCAGTCAAAAGCAAGACAGGCTTCGATGTGAATACAGTAAGAAAAAATAAGTTCACGGAACAAAATCACCATTCTATAACTTTAGCATGCTTGGTTATACTTTTTATAATGTTTATAATGCAAATTTCTTATACTAGACAACATTCATCCTTATGTAAAGTACATTTCATAAATACAGGCAAAGCCAATAGATAGTGGTATGAGTACAATACAAAATCTTGATGCAAATATTCCTGACACTGTTTTGGCTATGTTCCTGGAATGTTTTCTCTTTAAGGCATCTTACCGGAGATGTGAAGTGGAAAAGCAGACTGAAAAGTCTTCGTTTTTCAAGCTCCTAAACAGCATTTATCACTCCTTCATTTGAAAACACGTGGATCCAAGGAATGCAAGAGATAACTAGAACGGAGATGTGAAGTGGAAAAGCAGACTGAAAAGTCTTCGTTTTTCAAGCTCCTAAACAACATTTACCACTCCTTTATTTAAAAACATGTGGATCCAAGGAATGCAAGAGATAAAGAGAACACGCTTTCCTAGGATTAAAAAGCGGTTTCGAATATCTTTTTCAACTCTATCTCTCTGTTGGTGTTCCCCACCAATCTCTTGACGAAGCACTGCAGGAATGACACTAATGCAGATAATATGGATCAATGCAACATCTCTCTAATGTTGTGTAGTATAAGAAATTTGCATTATAAACATTATAGAAAGTATAACCAAGTGTGTTACAGTAATGGAATAGTGGTTGTATTCGGTGAGTTTATTTTTTCTTATTGCATTCAGTCAAGGCAGAAATCTGACAGAATCTTTCCTCAGCATGCAGCTCTCTCAAGCTTGGAGCAGCCTGTCACTCAAGGCTCTCTGTTTCTGTGAAGAATTAACTCTTCCCAGTCCTTCAGCTGTTTGTATAGCACTTCTAAGCTTTTAAAAGTGCAGTCCATCATGCCCCGACCTGAATAGCTCAGACAAGCCCAATCTCATCAGATGACAGAAACTAAGCAGGGCCAATCCTGGCAAGTATTTGGATGGGAGACCTCCAAAGAATACCAGGGCCAGGAGGCAGAGGCAGGCTATTAAGCCACTTCTCTTAACATCCTCCATACCCCAGTAGGAGTCACCAGAGGTCGCCATGATTTCCAGGCACAGGCACACACATGCCCAAATGCAAAAAAAAAAAAGTGCAGTCCAGCACAGCTGGATATAGAGCACATCACACTACTGCATAGACTCGGAGAAACCAGTTTAACCACCTTTACACAAAGCATCCCAGGCTCACATGAACCCATGGAGTTTACATTTATAATTGCTGTCAAGTTGCAACTGACTTATTAAGTCTGCAACTGACAGCAAGGAGCTTTCAAGGCAAGTGAGAAGCAGAGATGGTTTGCCATCGCTTGCCTCTGCATAGCAACCCTGGTCTTCTTTGGTGGTCTCCCATCCAAGCACTAACCATGACCAACTCTGCTTGGCTTCTGAGATCTGACAAGTTTAGGCTAGTAAGAACATAAGAGACGCCAATGTTGGATCAGGCCAAAGGCCCATCCAGTCCAACACTCTGTGTCACACAGTGGCCAGAAATACCAGTGCCATCAGGAGGTCCAGCAGTGGGGCCAGGACATTAGAAGCCCTCCCACTGTTGACCCCCCCCCCAAGCACCAAGAAGACAGAGCATCACTTGCCCCAGAGCCCCTAGCTATACCTTGTGGCTAATAGCCACTGATGGACCTCTGCTCCATATGCTTATCTAATTCCCTTTTGAAGCCGTCCATGCTTGTAGCACCCACCACTTCCTGTGGCAGTGAATTCCATGTGTTAATCACTCTTTGGGTGAAGAAGTACTTCCTTTTATCCGTTCTAACCCGACCGCTCTGCAGTTTCATGGAGTGCCCACGAGTTCTTGTATTGTGAGAAAGGGAGAAAAGTACCTCTTTCTTTACCTGCTCTTTCCCATGCATAATCTTATAAACCTCGATCATGTCACCCCTCAGTCGTCTTTTCTCCAAGCTAAAGAGCCCTAAGCGCTTTAACCTTTCCTCATAGGGAAAGTGTTCCAACCCTTTTATCATTCGAGTTGCCCTTTTCTGCACTTTTTCCAAAGCTATAATATCCTTTTTAAGGTGTGGTGCCCAGAACTGCACACAGTATTCCAAATGAGGTCTCACCATTGATTTATATAGGGGCATTATTATATTGGCTGATCTGTTTTCAATACCCTTCCTAATAATCCCCAGCATAGCATTGGCCTTCTTTATTGCAGTCACACACTGTCTCGACATTTTCAGTGAGTTATCCACTACAACTCCAAGATCTCTCTCTTGCTCAGTCTCTGCCAGTTCAGACCCCATCAATGTGTATTTATATTTAGGATTTTTGGCTCCAATGTGCATCACCTTGCACTTGGCCACATTGAACCCCATTTGCCATGTTGACGCCCACTCGCCCATCCTTGACAGATCCCCTTGGAGTGCCTCACAATCCTCACTGGTTTTCACCACCCTGAACAACTTTGTATCATCCGCAAATTTAGCCACTTCACTGCTTACTCCCATCTCCAAATCATTAATGAACAAGTTAAAAAGCAGTGGACCAAGTACTGATCCCTGCGGTACCCCACTGCTTACCACCCTCCACTGAGAAAATTGCCCACCTACACTCACTCTCTGTTTTCTATGAACTAGCCAGTTTTTGATCCATAAAAGGACTTGTCCTTCTATCCCATGATTTTTGAGCTTACTTAGGAGCCTTTGATGAGGAACTTTATCAAAAGCTTTCTGGAAGTCAAGGTAAATAATATCTATTGGATCCCCCTTGTCCACATGTTTGTTCACCCCCTCAAAGAACACTAACAGGTTAGTGAGACAAGATCTTCCCTTACAGAAACCGTGCTGAGTCTGCCTCAATAGGTTTTGTTCATCTATGTGCCTACTAATTCTTTCCTTAATAATGGTTTCCACCAATTTACCCGGTATCGACGTCAGACTGACTGGCCTGTAATTTCCCGGATCTCCTCTGGAACCCTTTTTAAAGATGGGAGTGACATTAGCTACCTTCCAATCCTCAGGAATGGAGGCAGATTTTAAGGAAAGATTACATATCTTTGTCAGGAGATCTACAAGTTCACATTTGAGTTCTTTCAGAACTCTCGGATGTATGCCATCTGGGCCTGGTGATTTTTCAGTTTTTAAGTTGTCTATCAGTTTTAGGACCTCCTCTCTCGTCACCTCAATCTGACTCAGGTCTTTCAACACCCCTCCTGAAATCAGTGGTTCTGGAGTGGGCAAGCACTTCTCATCTTCCACAGTGAAGACGGAGGCAAAAAATGCGTTTAGCTTCTCAGCCATTTCCCTATCATCCTTCAATACTCCTTTTACCCCTTGGTCGTCCAAGGGCCCCACTGCCTCCCTGGCTGGTTTCCTGTTTCTAATGTATTTGAAGAAAGTTTTATTGTTGGTTTTTACGTTTTTTGCTATATGCTCCTCATATTCCCTTTTTGCCTGCCTGACCACAGACTTGCATTTTATTTGCCATAGCCTGTGTTCCGTTTTATCAGCCTCACTGTGACTAGCTTTCCACTGCTTAAAGGAATCCTTTTTACCTTTTACAGCTTCCATTACTTTGTTTGTTAACCATGCAGGCTTTTTCCTATACCTGTTTGTGCCTTTCCTAACCTGCGGAATATATATATATATTTAGCTTCTAGGATCGTAGTTTTAAATAGTTTCCAAGCTTCCCCAATGGTTTTTACCCTTTCTACTTTTTCTTTCCGTTTCCTCCCCACATGTCCCCTCCAGTGTTCCCTCTAAGCTGAGTTAGTGTGAGCTAGCTCACAGTTTTTTAGCCTCCGGCTCACACATTTTTGTCTCAGCTCAGGGAGGAGGGCTCCAGAGCAAACTCATTTATGCAGTAGCCAAATCGCTCGCTCACGACTTTAATGCCAGTAGCTCACAAAGCAGAATTTTTGCTCACAAGACTCCACAGCTTAGAGGGAACATTGGTCCCCTCATATCAGAGAAGTTACCCCTAGCGAAGTTACGCCTTTTAAAGTTAAAAGTGGTTGTGTGAGTCTTTTTGGCCAATTCCCTATTTATACAAATGTTGAACTCACAACATTATGATCACTGTTCCCAAGCGGTGCAATCACTTTTACATCTCTCACCAGGTCTTGAGTGTTACTTAGGACCAAATCAAGGATCGCCTCTCCTCTGGTAGGTTCCGTGACCATCTGTTCCATAGCACAGTGATTTAGAGTGTGTAGAAACTCAATCTCTTTTTCTCGACTAGAACACTATTAGTCCGCACTATTAAAGGCTGCTGTTTTAAACAGAGCTCTTGTATAAAATCTGTCTAAGAAGGACCCGCTATACGCCTCTGACACAGTGGGCTGTACTCCACAAAAGTTGATTCTAGACTAAGTCTTTTTAGTCTTGCTGCTGTTTTAAACAGAGCTCTTGTATAAAATCTGTCTAAGAAGGACCCGCTATACGCCTCTGACACAGTGGGCTGTACTCCACAAAAGTTGATTCTAGACTAAGTCTTTTTAGTCTTTAAGATGCCACTAAACAGTTAATTTTGTTTAAGTGTGCGGACTCTAATCTGGGAGAACTGGGTTTGATTCCCCACTCCTCCACTTGCACCTGGCTGGATGACCTTGGTCAAGCCATAACTCTGGCACAGCTGTTCTTGAAAAAGAGCAGTTTCTGTCAAGAGTTCTCTCATCCCCACCTACCTCACAGGGTGTCTGTTGTGGGGAGGGGAAGGGAAAGTAGTTTGTAAGCCGCTCTGAGACACCTTTGGGTAGTGAAGGGCAGGGTATAAATCCAATCTCTTCTCTTCTTCTTCTTCTAACATGGCTACCCCTCTGGAATTCCGAAACCCAGCAGTACTCTGTTTTCAGTCTGTTTTAAGCGAACAACATATTTTTTGTTGTTGTTCAGAAGATATGGGACTCACCACTGGCAAATATTTTCTTATCCTAATAAGCCATGCTCTTTAAAGTTTGAAGAGGCCTGAGTTTTTTTTTCTGATGTGGGCGAAAATAAGGGAAGCTTTGATCTGATGTGTTTAATGGTTACAAAGACAGTGTGGTTGGCATGAACTTTGAAAGGCTTTTCATGGAGGAGGGAGCAGATTAAGGTTAAACAGGAATTGGCACTACCAAAACAAGGAAGGTGCTTATATCTTGAGTGTTTGAAGGTTAGCCTTGCGTCCACATCCTACTTGAAAGGGCATCCTAAATTTCTTTGTAGACATCCTACGCTTCTATCAGAAATATAGAGTTGTATGCAAGCTGGTAATTAGAAACTGAATGTGTTGCTGGAACATGGGAAGGGCTGTGCTTTTTAAGGGTGAATTCACACATTCAGTTCTTTTTGTCCCATTGTTAGGTAATTGTCTACCATTCTAATAACAGACAATGAACCATACAAATGGATCAGCAATCAAGACAATGCTAGTTGACTAGCCAGAAAGATTCATTAAGTTTGCTGTTTCAGGTTTTAAACAGAATGTGATATAATCCTTGGGGCAGAACTAAGAACATTCCAAAATTGTTTTTTTATCTTTATCTCCAGCTTTTGGAGTTCTGAAGGAGGCGGTCTTATTTCCAAAGTGAAACTAGGGCACCACACTTTAAAAAAAAATTCTGAATGCGGAACACATGCAGTTTGCAGTCATTTTGAATTTCTTCACTTCATCTGTTGGTTTTTATAGGTTCAGTTAGATGGCTTTTATGTTTGGCTACTATTTCCCAGAAAGGTGTAGCCTGAGTGTAGCCATGCCTTGTGCCCATCGAAGTCTTGGGAGGGGCCGTGACTCAGTGGTAGAGCATCTCCTTTGCATGCAGAAGGTCCCAGGCTCAATCCTCCAGTTTAAAAAGATCTGGTAGTAGGTGATGTGAAAGACCTCCACCTGGGACCCTGGACGGCCACTCCCTGTCTGAGTAGACAATACCAGCCATGATGGACCAATGCTCTGATTCAGTATAAGGCAGCTTCATGTGTATTTTCAAGTCTGCAGGCAGTATGCAAAGAAGATCCTGTAAGATAATGGCCTGCAATTTCCTCCCACCCACTTTTGGGGGTCTTTTAACAGCCACCCTGATATACTTCAGAGTTTCTAGCGTTGTGTTATTTTGTTTGCAGGGAAATGCCTGGGGGAGGGGGGTTGCTTGATTAGCCATTGCTCTTTTCACCTGCTTTCAAAATGGTAAAAATTGCTGTAATTGTTTCTCTCCCCAGCCATGTCTGTAGCCTGTCTTTCTCCCGTCTCCCATGGTTAAGCACCTTCTTGATGAGCTATAATACAATAGTACTCAGGCAGCAAGTCTTAGGTATTGGATATGAATTTTTAAATGGTCTGGAGCCTTTCCTCTTCAAGTGCCATCCTCGAAAAATTGTTTTCAGCCTTGCTAGCTGTTCTGCAGCCTTGAAAAATAGAGCACACCAAGCCCACCCTGAGAATAGCGTCATTCCTTTTCACACTTCTCAGGGAGATGTCTTTTGTCGACATGATTATTGCCAGCTCCTGTTCCTCCTGGACTAGAGATAGCTGGATTTTGTATTGATCTAAAGCTACAGTTCCTGAGTTGCAGGTGCAGCAGTGTGAGAGAGGACTTTGTAGAATAAAGTGTTTTTGTTTTGTAGTGGAGTTACTGTGATCTGCTTTTTCACTTAAGAGTAATTTGAACAGAAATTGTGATTTTTCGCTTCCAAAATGTGTAGGTATACCAGCCTCCCAGTGAGACCTGGGAAGCCCCTGGAATTACCGCTCATCTTCAGACTACAGAGATCAGATGCCCTGGAGAAAATGGACACGTTGGAGAGTGGACTCTGGGGCATTGTGCCCCACTGAGGTCCCTGTCCTCCCCAGGCCCCACCCCCAAATCTCTAGGAGTTTCCCAATCTGGATCTGGCAACTCCCCCCCCCCCCCCTCTGCTGGTGGCCAGGAGGGATCTGGCTACCCTAAAATGTGTGTGGCCAGGTTTGGGAGTCCCTCTGCAAAGACATGGAAAAGGAGAGTGGAAGGGGGGAAATGCTGACTGGAAGAGGAAGTCTTCCAACAGAAGCTCACCCCAGAGATGGGAGTAGTTAAGAAAATGTTAGTCTCTTGAAATTTCTCAAGATGATAAATCAAGATGGTTCCCAAAGGCAGAGCTGTTCTTTTTGCAACTTTCAGTATATTTCTGATTTGTTTGGTTGCAGTCACATTCCATCCTGAATAATTCATGCTTGCTTAATTTCCTCTTTTGCACACTTAGAATCAGGCTTGATTTATGTGCCATCGTCTTGTTAAAGAGTTTTGGATTAACTGATTCAAGGTAGGCAACGTTTTACCATCAGCACTCTGAATCTACATCAAACTTTGGGCCCCAAATGAGCCAAGTAGGGCTGCCAAGTGGGGGCGGGGGGCGGGTAAACCCCCGCTTTGGAGGCCCGATTTCCGCCGCCACGGAATCGGGCCCTGGGGGGATCCGGGCCATGCCCCCAACATGGTCGATGTCGCGTGTCACTTCTGGTGACGCGCTGGCGGGGCGCGCATCCGAGGGTGGCTTCCGGAGCCCGGCGAGGCTCTCCCGCCGGTGAGTTTTTTTGACTTGGCAACCCTAGAGCCAAGATATAACTGTATCTAGTGATAACTGAAATCCCATTGTTTGCCTCAGGTTCTCCCCCCCTACACACACAAACAAGGATTTCTGTCAAGATAGCTTTCAAGGTTTTCTGTCATGGTTTTCCTGGGGGGGGGGCGCTATTTTTTTTTTTCATGCCTTAAATGGGAAAAACAAAAATGGGAGAGGGATACCCCTTTCTTCTGCCTGTTGCCCTATCCGGGGGGGGGTCATCTCGGAATGACTCAGAACTCTCATCTTCCCTCCTCAAACCTCCTTTGTGTCGCAGCTGGTGCTGCTAGATTCAGGTGGGTAGCCGACATCTGAAGCAATAGAACAAAGTTTGAGTCCAGTGGCACCTTTAAGACCAACCAAGGTTAATTCTAGGTATAAGCTTATACCCAGAATTAACCTTTGTTGGTCTTCAAGGTTTCACTGGACTCAAAGCTGCTGGTTCTGTGAATACAGGTCATACTAGGAAATGATTTCTCACCGTGTTTGTCAATTATACTGAAGCAATAATTCCAGAGGCCCTAATGACCTCTCAGAGGCTCTGGAAGCTGGAAGAAGAGAGGGAATTCTTGCCTCTGTCGCCAGCAGCCACCACAACATAATGAGAAGAGAAGAGGAGGAAGAAAGTGTGAGGGAAAGGAGTTACTGGCCATATATACTGCATAAGCCAGAGAAGGATTTGGAAATGGCATTATGGTGCAAGTATCTCTAAGTAATTCATATTAAGTACCAGAGGCTCAGCAAATTGAAAACATCTTTACACGGGGGCAAAATGACAAATGAGTCAGCACTGTAAGAACAGCTAGATTGTCGCTTGCTTAATTGAGTTCTCTAACAACCTTAGAGACTAACAAGATTTTCAGGGTATGAGCTTTCAACAAAGGGAGTTTGAATCTTGAAATCTCATACCCCCCAAATCTTATTGGTCTCTAAAGTACTACTGGACTTGAATCTAGCTACTCTACTGCAGACCAAAATGGCCACCCTTTGAAGCACTGAACAAATGCATTTCAGGGATAGTTTCCATAAACAAGACACCCAGAAAAGACCCTGTCTCTAGGCATCACTTATAAAAGCAGGAACACCCAAAACAGGACCTCTGCAAGCGATCTTAAAAACAGGGTTGCTTGTATAAGAGGAGGACATGTTTTGGTAATGTATCTTATGAAATAAATACCTTAAATTAAGTTGTACCATTATTTTTACTATATTAGTAATTCATTATATCATTTCCTAATTAGTCATTGGGAAAAGTCAGTTGTTTGAAAGACCACTAGTAGTATTGATTGGCACCAAATTCCTACTTAAGAACAGATGCAGGTTCCCCCCCCCCAGCTTTCTAAACTATAACTCACAAGAAGTATGTTTCGTAGTAAATGCCCCATGGAATTTATTAAGAAAGAAAACCAGGGTTTCGACAAAAATTGCTAGTATCCAGAAATAATTCACTAGGTGAGACTGTAGTCTCTTTTAGTGTCTCTAGCCACTGTTGTTGCTCCTGTGTCTTTAATGCGGTCTTCATATCCCACTATATCTCATCTGGTAGATTCTTTCAAGTATACCTGTTTGAAAGAAAGGGGGGGGGATTGTACCACTGGAAGTTTTTCCAGTGTCCAGTCTGTCTCTTCCATCATTTAACCATCTCTCTACTTCATCCTTCTGACATTGCAGTGCCCTTGGGGAGAAAACCTTCCTTATACAAAATTCAAACATGCCTTGTAAAAGAATCTCCCTTTGTAACATAATTGGCTGCTTCATGGCCTGTCACGGTATCAGCAAAGCTGCCCTTAGTAAATGAGGTGTAGAGCCCCCTTCAGAATAGATTTCCTACAGAAAGGAAATTTTGTTCCTAGGAAGCAGCAGGTCTGGGGGGCTGCAATGGGAAGTGCGAAATCTATGAAAATTGCTGCCCTATTTTCCAAATATTAAATGGCACTGTGTGGTTGGATACACCCTAATATGTTCATATCACCTTGTACCGACAGAGTACCAGTAGCATTTGGTCATAATTGAGGTTTGCAGCCATTACTTTGAGTAACATGTTAGTATAACAAAGTTATCTCTTAATATGGTAATTTTAGCTTGTATCAAGCAAGATATTGTGCTTTACAACAGAACACCTGTAATCATACTTACGCACAGATTTATGTGGATAGTGTAACTTGTGAACCAGAAATCATGCGTACTGCCAGAACCAGTTTCCTTCATGATCATGGAGTCCTTTTTCCGCCAGCTATATTCATCACCATCCATTTCACACATTGTGTCATCTATGGAAATGTGTGGGTGCAGATGCGGGTGACTGCTCACTTGTATATAAGAAAATATCTTGTGCAAAATGGTCCTTTAAAATATTAGATCAAGGTGGGTAGCCGTGTTAGTCTGCCTGTAAAGGTAAAGGTTCCCTTGCTCGAAAGCCAGTCGAATCCGACTCTAGGGTTGCTGTGCTCATCTCCGTTTCAAAGCCGAAGAGCCAGCGCTGTCCGAAGACGTTTCCGTGGTCATGTGGCCGGCATGACTAAACACCAAGGCGCACGGAACGCTGTTACCTTCCCACCGAAGTGGTACCTATTTCTCTACTTGCAATTTCTTGCTTTCGAACTGCTAGGCTGGCAGGAGCTGGAACTGGAGAAGGGAGCTCATTCCGTCATGCGGCAACCCGGGTTTCGAACTGCTGAACTACCGACCTTCCACAGCCTGCAGTTCAGCGTCTTAACCACTTGAGCCACCGCAGCTCTGTCTGTAGCAGTAGACAAGAGCAAGAGTCCAGTAGCACCTTTAACAACATTAGTGAAAGGGTATGAGCTTTTCTGAGCTGAGCAGTGACTCACAATAGCTCATACCTTGCCACAAATTTTGGTACTTTTTAAGGTGCCACTGGACCCTTGCTCTTTTCTACTTTAAAATATGTTTGCAATTTCTAAGGTAATTTTTGTTTTCTGACACCACACAAGCTGAGGACAATTGGAAGAACCTTCCTGTGCCTCTCTGCTTGTATATAATTTTTAATATTTATACATCTGGTATTTTGCAAGCGTTGGAAAAACCATGCTTGCAATGAATCCTTAGTGGCCTACGTGCAATTTTTTCCCCATCCGGTAAGCTCTACCAATGCTCATATTATTTTCAGTCATGCTGTCAAGATTTGATAAATCAGCAGAGAGTGCAGTAAACTACTAAAATGAGAGCATTTACTTGTGTTGTTCACAGAGGGTATCTGCTTCACTTAATGTTTAGAGATAAATTCATTAGGTTAATATGTTAGCAAGAAGGGGGAAAAAACAAAGGGAAAATGAGCAACAAAATTAATTCCATTCTTTTCCACGTTTTGAACCAACTCCTCCTTCTGACATTAAAAAAAACTTTCTTCAAAGAAGCTATCCATTAGCTTCCTTGAGTAATGACTTCAGCAAGCCTACCTTAGAGATCCTTATCTCTGTAACAACATCTGAATCTCCACAGGATGCAAATAAACTCAGCCCTTGAATCGGTCTGACATTTCCATTTGTTAAAAGTGTGGATCATTACTGTAAACATTTAGTTTGAGTCAATGCAATGTTTTGGTATTGGGGCCAGAGATTTGGAGAGGGGACACAAATAATAATTAACCAACATTATTGTCTGGCATTGTGTGCCAGGAGATCCGAAGATTGTTTGGCCACCACAAGTTCTAGGTTTTAGCGTTATGCACCACTAGGTGGCAAGCTAGTCTTGATTTTTAGGGGCTGAGAGCGCTCTGAAAGAACTGTGACTGACTCAAAGTCACCCAGCTGGCTTCATGTGGAGGAGTGGGGAATCGAACCTGGTTCTCCAGATTAGAGTTCACCGCTCTTAACCACTACACCAAACTGGGTCTCTAGAGAGGACACTAAGGTAGAATCTCTGTTATCCATGTTCTTTGGACAGAGTGAAAAGAAGAGCGACATGAAGTGCTATGTTTTATACAGTAGCTAGAGTTGTAGCTTCGTCTCTTCAGAACAGAAAGTTTTCAAATTGCTTATGCTTTGCCACTGGAGGCTGGGTGTGTCTATGTACTATGAAATAAACAGATCGGATTGGGGCTTATTATTTTCTCTGTTCAATGTTGACCAGTTCCACTCCTCTCAGCAGCTCCTAGCCTACATGACTTGTGTTCATGCAAGTTTCAGGATATAGTAGCCATTTCTGCAACCATTTTTACTGATGCTGATGCTGTCTAACCACAGTTCCTAACAAATACTTCTGATGTTATGGATGGAGAGGATTGCAAGGTAGGATAGGTAGGCGGGAGGATGTATTCTCCCCCATAATATTCCCATAGACTATTTTACACAGCCCAACCCCCACGCCAGCTGAGTTTCTAAATAAACTCATTTGGTTCAAAAAGACAGCAAGAAAACATTAACAGAAGCAGAAGTCTCCCCCACTCACCTGCTGGTTTCATGCCTGTGCATGTGAAATAGAAGAAGGGTAGGTTTTTATACCCCACTTTTCTCTACCTTAAGGAGTCTTGGAGCAACTTACAATCACTTTCCCTTCCTCTCCCTACAACAGGCACCTTCTGAGGTAGGTGGGGCTGAGACAGTTCTGAGAGAACTGTGACTGGCCCAAGGCTACCCAACGGGTTTCATGTGGAGGAGGAGTGGAAATTCAAACCCAGTTCTCCAGATTAGAGTCCACCACTCTTAACTACTACATCACACTGGCTCCCACAGGTATCACCAACTACCTACAGTCATGTATTTTGGAGTCAGTGCATGCTGCAGAATTTATGTTATTATTTTGTTCTGCAAAATTTATACCCCACCTTTCTGTCCTCACAAGGCAGCCAAAAAAATTAAAACATATATGATAAAGTCACGTTTTAAAATCACTAAAATCGACCCCCCTCCCAAAACACACACACATTCTTAAAACAATTGAAAACAGAGGTAAAATATGTACAGAGACATAAAAACAGCAAATAAAACATCGGCGAGGAAGCAGGAATCACTGAAAGAATGCCAGATGAAACAAAAGAACGTCTTCACCTGCTTGGCAGAAGCACATGAAGCTGCCTTGTACTGAATCAGACCCTTGGTCCATTCAAGGCCAGTCATGTCTGCTCAGACTGGCAGCAGCTCTCCAGGGTCTCAGGCTGAGATCTTTCACATCATCTACTGCCTGGTCCTTTTTAATTGGAGACACCAGGGCTTGAACCTGGGATCTTTCGTATGCAGAGCAGAGGCTCTTCCTGCTGTGTCAGAGCACAGCAACAGAGGGAGGCAGATGAATCTCCCAGAGGAGTAGGGTTGCCAAGTGGAACTTACCTTGGCGGTGGGGGACTCCCGGGTGGATCCCGGAGCACACGCGCGCCGCACACACGTCACCAGGAAGTGATGTTATGATGCCAAGCACACTGGGGGCGGGGCCACGACCATACAAGGGAAAACCATAGAGTTTTCCCTTGTTTAGCCGGGGGCCCCCCCCCAGCGTGCCCGGCGTGCCCGCGTCACTTCCGGGTGATGCACACGTCGGGGAGGAGTTCCCCCTGGGGCCCGATCCGGCGCCGCCGGGGAACGGGCCTCTGGGGCGGGGGATTCCCCACCCCCCGAGGGGACTTGGATCCCTACAGAGGAGAGTTCCAGAGCTTTGTTGCCCTGCAGTAACCTGTATTTGTCCAACTTAAGCCCCATTTATATCCAAGTGACTTGCGGAGGGGAGGGAGCTTACTGGGGAGGGGGGAACCTGCTGCCGTAGAGTCCACCAGTGTTCCCTCTAAGCTGAGTTAGTGTGAGCGAGCTCGCAGTTTTTTAGCCTACGGGTCACACATTTTTGTCTTATCTCAGGAAGGATGGCTCCAGAGCAAACTGATTCATGCAGTAGCCACATTGCTTGCTTACAACTTTAATGCCAGTAGCTCACAAAGTAGAATTCTCGCTCACAAGATTCCACAGCTTAGAGGGAGCATTGGAGTCCACTCACTGAAGCTGCCGTTTCCAGCAGAACTAATCTTTGTAATCTAATGATCGATTGTAATTCCAGCAGAACCTTAAAGCTAGTAATTTTTTTGTTGTTGTTGTTGTTTTAAAGAGGTGCCAGAACTCTCAAGAGGGCTTTCAATCTGTATACTGAAATCTAATGAACTTTTAAATATTTTTTAAAATAATTTTGTTGAAGAGGTTCCAGGACTCTGTTCCAGCACGATCCCCCAATACCAGTGTTCCCTCTAAGCTGAGTTAGTGTGAGCTAGCCCACAGTTTTCTAGCCTCTGGCTCACCCATTTTTGTCCTGGCTCAAGAAAAAGGGCTCCCGAGCAAACCAATTTATGCAGCAGCCAAATCGCTCGCTCACAACTTTAATGCCAGCAGCTCACAAAGTAGAATTTTTGCTCATAAGACTCCACAGCTTAGAGGGAGCCTTGCCCAATACCTGGAGTATTGTGTGCCGTTCTGGAGGCCTCACTTAAAAAGGGATGTGGACAGAATGGATCAGGTGCAGAGGAGAGTGAGAAGGATGATTGGAGGCCTAGAGGCCAAGCCCTATGAGGAAAGGCTGAGGGACCTGGGAAAGTTTAGTCTGGAGAAGAGGAGGGGACATGATTGCTCTCTTGAAGTATTTGAAGGGCTGTAACTTAGAGGACTCTAACCTTTACCTTTACCTTTACCTAACTTAGAGGAGGGCAGGGAGCTGTTCCTGTTGGCAGCAGAGGATAGGACTTGCAATAATGGGTTTATATCAAGGGCAGGAAGGTACCGGCTGGAACTTAGGAAAAACTTTTTTACAGTAAGAGTTGTGCAACAGTGGAACGAGCTGCCTAGGGAGTCTCTAAGCAGCAGCTGGACAAACACTTGTCAGGCATGCTCTAGGCTAAAGCTGCATGAAGCAGGGGGTTAAACTAGATGGCCTGTATGGCCCCTTCCAATTTTCAGATTCTGTGATTCTATGTAAATAAGCCCTACTCTACATCGATGCTGTGTTTTTGCTGCTTCTTGGAAGGACCTGTTGCTAGTGTCCATGTGTAGAGAATAAGGGTGCTGCTAACCCTCCTGTTTCTCTGTGTCATTGTGAACTGAGAGGACCTATAGGCAAGGTAGAGAGGATTCCTTTTGAAAACAGTCAGGTTCACCTTGCAAAAGCTTTCCTTTGCCATCTTCCTTTTCCCCCCACCCACCACAGCCAGTCAGTCCTCTGGCCTAGAGGATTCTGGCCAGTGGCCATAAAATAGTTAATTGTGTAGGTGTAAAGAGAAAACTGAGCTATACTGTGTATCACTTTATTAATGACCCTGAAGGACAAATTTCTTTGGCATTTAGTAGACTGAATTAGTTGATATGAGTATTGGCAATCTGACACTAGCATGACATTGATCGTTTATGTCAATAATGCTTTAAAGCTAAGGATATTTCTGATGAGCAGAGTCTCATTGAACTTGGTCTGACTGATTTTCAAGAAAACATGACGGAAGTCCACTTCTAGTGACCACTGACCTATGCTTTAATGAAAGGTCATATAGTAAATTATTGGGGGTCCTCTTATTGTTTTAAAAATATTTTCTTGTAACTGTTACAGATAATACCTTCTTAATGCAAACAGTGATTTGTAACTATTGTGAACTTCCAGAAATGAACACTGTATCTGGCCATGTTCTCTCTCTAATAAAATAAAATAAAATGCACAAATATTCTTCTATCAGTACAATCCTCTGTAAAGTTACTCCAGTCTAAACCCATAGAAATCAATGGGACTAGACTGGAGTAACCCTGCATAGGGTTGCACTGTGTCTTTCTTGAATAAGGTCAGACCCCAACATTTTATATAAGAGCTCATAATGCTTACAAAAATTAATCTTCTTGATGCCAGTGTAGTGTAGTGGTTGTACAAGAACTTTTTGTTGTTCAGTCGCACAGTCGAGTCCGACTCTTCGCGACCCCGTGGACCAGATCACACCAGGCCTTCCTGTCTTCCGCCGTCCTCTGAAGTTTGCTCAATTTCATGTTAGTTGCATCTATGACACTGTCTAACCATCTCATCCTTTGCCGTCCCCATCTTCTTTGACCTCCAATCTTTCCCAGCATCAGGGTCTTCTCCAGTGAGTGCTCCCTTCTCATTTGGTGGCCAAAGTATTTGAGCTTCAGTTTCATTATCTGGCCTTCCAGGGAACAGTCAGGGTTGATTTCTTTGAGGATTGACTGATTTGTTCTTCTTGCAGTCCAAGGGACTCTCAAGAGTCTTCTCCAGCACCATAGTTCAAAAGAATCTATTCTTCGGCGCTCGGCCTTCCTTATAGTCCAGCTCTCGCAGCCATACATGACTACTGGGAATACCATTGCTTTGACCATGCGGACTTTTGTTGGCAGGGTGATGTCTCTACTTTTTATCATGCTGTTTAGGTTCGCCATCGCTTTCCTCCCAAGGAGCAGGCGTCTTTTAATTTCATGGCTGCAGTCACAGTCTGCGGTGATCTGGGATCCCAGGAACGTGAAGTCTGTCACTACTTCCACGACTTCCCCTTCTATTTGCCAAGGAGTGATGGGGCCGGATGCCATGATCTTAGTTTTTTTGATGTTGAGCTTCAAGCCCACTTTTGCGCTCTCCTCTTTTACTCTGAGCAAGAGGCTCTTTAGATCCTTTTCACTTTCAGCCATTAGAGTGGTATCATCTGCATATCTGAGGTTGTTGATCTTTTCCCCAGCAATCTTAATTCCCGCTTGTGATTCATCCAGGCCAGCATTTCGCATGATGTACTCTGCATATATATTAAATAAGCAAGGTGACAGTATACATCCTTGTCGTACTCCTTTTCCTATGCTGAACCAATCAGTTGTTCCGTATCCGGTTCTAACTGTCGCTTCTTGGCCCTTATACAGGTTTCTCAAGAGACATGTGAGGTGGTCTGGTACTCCCATCTCTTTAAGGACCTGCCATAGTTTGTTGTGATCCACACAGTCAAAGGCTTTAGCATAGTCAATGAAGCAGAAGTAGATATTTTTCTGGTACTCTCTTGCTTTCTCCATAATCCAGCGAATGTTGGCAATATGATCTCTCGTTCCTCTACCTCTTCGAAACCCAGCTTGTACTTCTGGTAGTTCTCTATCCACGTACTGTTGAAGCCTAGCTTGTAGGATCTTGAGCATGACCTTGCTAGCGTGTGATATGAGTGCAATTGTGCGATAGTTTGAACATTCCTTGGCATTGCCCTTCTTTGGGATTGGAATGTATACTGATCTTTTCCAATCCTGTGGCCACTGTTGCGTTTTCCAAATTTGCTGGCAAATGGAGTGCAGAACTTTAACAGCATCATCTTCTAAGACTTTGAATAGCTCAGCTGGAATACCATCACCTCCACTAGCTTTGTTGTTAGTAATGCTTTCTAAGGCCCATTTAACTTCACATTCCAGGATGTCTGGCTCAAGGTCAGTGATTATACCGTCGTGTTTGTCAAGGACATTGAGGTCTTTCTTGTATAGTTCTTCTGTGTATTCTTGCCATCTTTTCCTAATCTCTTCTGCTTCTGTTAGGTCCCTACCGTTTTTGTCCTTTATCATGGCCAGCTTTGCATGGAACGCTCCCTTGATTTCTCCAATTTTCTTGAAGAGATCTCTAGTCCTTCCCATTCTATTGTTTTCTTCTATTACTTTGCACTGTTCATTCAGGAAGGCCTCCTTATCTCTCCTTGCTGTTCTCTGGAAATCTGCGTTCAGTTGGGTAAATCTTTCCTTTTCGCCTTTGCCTTTCGCTTTCCTTCTTTCCTCTGCTATTTGTAAAGCCTCATCAGAAAGCCATTTTGCTTTCTTGCATTTCTTTTTCTTTGGTATGGTGGTGATTGCTGCCTCCTGTACGATGTCACGAACCTCTGTCCATAGTTCTTCAGGCACTCTATCTATCAAATCCAGACCCTTGAATCTATTCTTCACCTCTACTGTATATTCATCAGGGATGCGATCTAGGTCAAACCTGAATGGCCTCGTGGTTTTCCCGATTTTCTTCAGTTTAAGTCTGAATTTTGCAATGAGTAGCTCATGATCTGAACCACAGTCAGCTCCAGGTCTTGTTTTTACTGACTGGATAGAGCTTCTCCATCTTTGACTGCAAATTATATAGTCAATCTGATTTCGGTGTTGCCCATCTGGTGATGTCCATGTGTAGAGTCGCCTCTTAGGTTGTTGGAAAAGGGTGTTCGCTATGACCAGTGTGTTCTCTTGACAAAACTCTGTTAACCTTTGCCCTGCTTCATTTTGCTTTCCAAGGCCAAACTTGTCTGTTATTCCGGTTACCTTTTGACTTCCTACTTTAGCATTCCAGTCCCCTATGATGATGAGGACATCATTTTTTGGTGTTAGTTCTATGAGGTGTTGTAGGTCTTCATAGAACCGGTCCACTTCAGCCTCTTCTGCATCAGTGGTTGGGGCATAGACTTGGATTACTGTGATGTTGAATGGTTTGCCTTGGAATCGGACAGAAATCATTCTGTCATTTTTGAGATTGTATCCCAGTACTGCCTTTTGCACTCTCTTGTTGACTATAAAGGCCACACCATTTTTTCTACGAGATTCCTGGCCACAGTAGTAGATATAATGGTCTTCTGAGTTAAATTCGCCCATTCCTGTCCACTTTAGTTCACTGATTCCTAAAATGTCGATGTTCAGTCTTGCCATCTCATTTTTGACCACTTCAAGCTTACCTTGATTCATAGATCTTACATTCTAGTTCATGCAGCATCGGACTTTCCTTTCACCATCAGCCACATCCACAACTGAGCGTCATATCTTTTAGCCTTTTGATACTGTCCATGGGTTTTTCTTGGCAAAAATACTGGAGTGGGTTGCCATTTCCTTCTCCAGGGGATCATGCTTGGTCTGAGTTCTCTGCTGTGGCCTTTCTGTCTTGGGTGGCCCTCCACGGCATAGCCCACAGCCTCATCGAACCACGCAAGCCCCCTCGCCACGACAAGGCAATGATCCATGAGGGGGGTATAAGAACTACAAATTAGGAAATTCTCAAATTAAAATGACAACTCTGCTATAAACTCTCCAGGCATCCTTAAGCAAGATGAGCTCTCTTAGAGAGCAGTCCTATGGAGGGCTACCCAGAATCCCATCCGAGTCTATTCAATGGGGGCTTGCTTTCAGGAAAGAGTTCTTAGGTTTACACTGGTAACTTTGCAACCTGCTCACAATATGGGCACAATCATACTGACCTCATTTGTCATGAAGATTATAGCAAGGTACATATGAAGCTGCCTTATAGTGAATCAGACCTCTGGTCCATCAAAGTCAGTGTTGTCTACTCAGACTGACAGTCAGAGGTCTTACACATCACCTCTTACTTGATCCATTTAGCTGGAGATGCTGGAGATTGAACCTG
This sequence comes from Gekko japonicus, assembly GCF_001447785.1. Taxonomy (NCBI): domain Eukaryota; kingdom Metazoa; phylum Chordata; class Lepidosauria; order Squamata; family Gekkonidae; genus Gekko; species Gekko japonicus. The sequence goes on along the minus strand of NW_015170900.1, from coordinate 324,269 downwards.
GTACCTTCTGTCACCAAGTCACAGCCCCTCCCCATATGTTTGTGTAATATTTGTGTGAAGGTAATGTTTGTGAACTGCTGCAAATACTTGAAAACTGCATGTAATTGCTAAATATAATAATATAAACGGCTCCTGTCACTTTTGCAACATGACTTGGATCTATGCCACATTTTATCAAACCACTCATTAATTGAGGGTTATCTTTAATTTCCATTTTGCTACAGTCTGTGGTTAGCAGTTAGGCCCATCTGTTCACCTAACTGCTAATTTTCCTTGGTAAAGCTATCTTTAATACAGTCAAGTGATATAATTTCTGGATTCAATGAAATAAAACACCTAGGGTCTATCTATCCATTAAACCTTTATGTTTAGGACAGTTGCCCATATGTGCATCATATAAGCTTGTTATTGATATCCCTCCAATTTATAAATTTTACTTGTTATTGCAGAAAAGAGGCACCGATACATTTTTTATAGTGCTTCTCTTTAAAGTTGTCACATGGGGAAGCAGCCGGGGTAGACAAGCCCCCCCCCCCTTTCCTTTGATAGTTTGTTCCCTAGACCGGTCTTCCCTTCCTAATTAAATTGAGTCCTCAGGAATAAATTACAGACCTTTGGAAAAGTTTCTCTGCTCAACAGAGAGGAGGACAGAACAATGTTTTTAACTATTCCCACTGGAATCTATTGACAAGTTTTTCAGAGATTCAGCTCTGAGGGGATAATTTCTCCTCTGCACAAGCTTGGAAGAAAACTCAGTCAGCTGGTTGTGGAGCACAGGGAAGAAAATTAACTTTCTTATTACACCAGCAAGGCCCCTGACCCAGCATACTTCACAATTTGTATCTTTCTCCATGAGCCTTGTAATCTCTAAGAGGCATTGGGAGCGCTAATTCAATATGTGTTATAAGCTTCCCAAGATGTCTGTGAGGTAAATTTGACTGAGAGTCTTTCCAAAGGCTGCCAGCAGCTAATTATTGGGATCTGAGGCTGAAAACATGCATTGTATTATTAAAATCATGATTTACCTCATGTTCACACTACTCCATTAAGAAGGCATGAATCTCTGTTGTGAGTCAAAATATTGATCTATCAGAGTCATTATTGTCTTCTGTGACTGTCAGTGGCTCTCCAGGGTCTCAGGCAGAGGTGTTTCACATCACCCACTACCTGATCCTTTTACTGAGAGTTGCCTGGGATCAGGGCTGTTTTTGGGCAGGAACGCACAGGAACGGAGTTCCGGCTGGCTTCTGAGTTGGCCACGCCCACGCCTACAGCCAAAAACCTCTGTGTGTGCATGACTACAGAGGGAAGGCCCAGAGAGCACCCCCCCCAGCGACTCCAAGGCGGGCGGGCCAGGGGGGCTGGAAGGATCGGGGAGGTATTTAAATGCCTCCCCATGCCTTCCCCGTCCTATCCAAGGGCCAGCTTGCCCGGGCTCTCCACAGCCGTGGGGTGCCCAGGCAAGCCAAGTGAAGGCATGGGGTGTGTGACCTAATATGCTAATGAGTTGTGCTGTCATGGGTGTGGCCTGTTATGCTAATGAGTTCCTGCTGGGCTTTTTCTACAAAAAAAGCCCTGCCTGGGATTAAACCTTGGCACATTCAGCATTGTTTGACTTTCATAATTGCCTGAATCGTACAACAACCAATTAGACTTTTTCCACTTTACTTGCTTACTCCCCAGCTCACACACTACTTCCTTCTCTACTTCCACCCCGGGCTGGGGAAAGCAAACAAAATGACCTACAGTCTGGAGACTGAGATGGCTACTCAGCCATGCAAGCTCATTGGATCATTTTGGACCAGTCACTCTTTCTTACTTTAATCTACCTCACAGGGTTGTTATTTGCTTGAGGACACTCTAGTTCTGACTTTGATAGCCAGACAGGTGCTTTTTGGAACTAAATTGGAAGATGTTCTAATTCAGCAACTGTGCATTTGGCACCAGACACATGACTTTCACCTTTTGAGGCCTCGCAAAATCTTTGTCATGTGTCTTTAGATATTGATGCTTAACCTTCCTCTTCCTGGTCCAATATTCACTTATGGGTTATCTTATTGCAATATGTATTTAAGTTATGTGTACCTCAATATTGTTTGACCTCTGAAGAAGGCCCCAATAGGGCAGAAATGCATTAGGTCATGTGTATTGGCCCTTGTGTTTAGGCTATACTTTTTTATGAGGCTTTCATTGGGCCCTTATATATGTTTTTAACTGTCTTTCTAATAAATACTTGTATTTTTGTATATTATAAGTTTTAACTAGGTTTTTAATATTGACCCTTCATTAGACTTTTTTTTCTCCTGCACCAGAAACTGCTTTCAGCCAAGGTTCCTAAAAAAAATAGTTTAAACTTTTTTTGGTAGAATTGTGTAAACAGTTTATAAAGGAATTTAGCACAAGCATCTTTTGTTGTTGTTCAGACACACAGTCGAGTCCGACTCTTTGCGACCCCATGGACCACATCACGCCAGGCCCTCCTGTCTTCCGTCATGCTCCGGAGTTTGCTTGATTTCATGTTTGTTGCATCGATATCACTGTCCAACCATCTCATCCTTTGCCATCCCCTTCTTTGACCTTCAATCTTTCCCAGCATCAGGGTCTTCTCCATTGAGTGTTCCCTTCTCATTTGGTGGCCAAAGTACTTGAGCTTCAGCTTCAGTATCTGGCCTTCTAGGGAACAGTTATGGTTGATTTCTTTTAGGATTGACTGATTTGATCTCCTTGCAGTCCAAGGGACTCTCAAGAGTCTTCTCCAGCACCATAATTCAAAAGAATCTATTCCTTCTCAGCCTTCCTTATAGTCCAACTCTTGCATCTTTAAGAAGCACCAAAAGACATTATTAAATGTGCTTACCTTTGAGTGGCTAATTTAAGGAGGTATTTAAGGTTTTTAAAATGTTATTACAACAACATATATACAAAGGAAGAACACATCAGTATCATACAACCCTGTGATAAATAAGATACTGAACATATAAGATGCATAGAATGTCATGCAAAAATACTTCTCTGTTACGTTTCACTAGAGAAGTGGATCATAACACCAAATTTAAATCAACCAACTACTAAATCATGCAGCCTTTTAATGTCAGATATTAAGCAAGTTCATATGAACCTATTTTTTAGGAACCACACTGTGAGAGGCCAAATAACCTAATACAGGAAACCACTTTACAACAAATTTGGAGTATATATCCCTATCCATATTGCTTTGAGTTATTTGATCAGTGATTTCCCCCCTATTATATATAGATTCCATATCTTGTTATGCCACATATTTATGGAAGGCCTTGCCTTGTCTCTCCATTTAGCAGCAATAGCTGTTTGTGCCGTAATCAATAATATGGCTATTAATTCTTTAGTAGATTTTGGTATATCTAGATCTGACCAGTAGTTTAGAAATAAGAGTACTGGTTCCATAAGTATATTAAAAGTAGTCATACTATAAATCCTATTTAAAACCTGTTCCCAAAATGCCATGATAACCTTGCATTTCCACCAGCAATGCTCAGATGAACACACTTCTCCGCGCATTTTCCAGCACAATGGAACACACTTAGAAGACATATGAGACAATTTAAGAGGGGTTAAATATCCATGAGATAGAATTTTAAAGGTCTGAAGCTTTAGATCAAATGAAGAGGTATTAAAGATATAAGATTACCAGATCTGAGACCACTGATCTTCGGATAATTCCAACTGACAGCTCCTTTGCCACTTTTTTTTTTTGATACAATATCCATTTAACACTATCCAAAGAGATCAAAATATTATATATTGTGGAAAGAGTACCCCATTTTACCTGGCCAGAGAAATTCAATATTTGCTCTAGAGCTGTAAAGGGTCGAGTAATAAGATGGGACAAGTTTAAACGTTCAGCTAGGTTTTTTAATTGAAGATATCTAAACCAACGCAGTTTATTATTCAGTATTTAAGTTTTGATGCTTGTCTTGAAAAATTAGGACAAATTATACATTTTGTTAAACTATTTGGTTATTTTTAGTCTACACTGTAGATCACATGTATCCATATCAGGCATGGTTAGAAGCTCTGAGAAATCGTTCCATGGGGGAAGGGACTTTTCATTCAAGCATGCAGACATGCTGGAGAGCTAGTGAATTCTGATAATCCCGGTGGCTTCATAGGCCTATGTACAGGTGTAGCATTTCCATCTGGACCACAGGAGAATCTTGTTGAGTGTTCCTTCTGGTTTGGAGTCGTAGAACTGCTTGGAACTCCATATCCAAACTGGATTCATCGTCAAAGCAGAAGTTCAGAATGGTTCTGCTGAATCAATAGATATACACTGGAATAAGGTTGTGAATTGTGAAACTTAGTGCTGATCTTCTATTTCCGGTTTTAAAGGAGCTGTTCCTTTCAGTGTAAAAAAGAAGTCTTAAAATCCAAAATGGTTTCAATTACCTGAATTTATTTAGGTAACACTCACGCATGCCTACCTGGCACCTCATTGCGCACAATTCACACACCTGCAACCTGTTCCATTTAATCGGCTTGCAACTCATGTGGATTGTTTTTCCCCAACGGCGGAATCTAATTTCTTTCTTTTCTAGTTACATTGTTTAGCCTGGCATTTCAAGGCATGTGGGGGGGGGGGGACCCACCGCAAACCTCTAATTTTTTAACAGCCCTAAAGGGAACTGTACTTTTCTTAGTCATCCCTGCAAACACCTGTGCACTGGCGAGCTTAATTGGACTACAGCTGGCGCTGCTGTTGTATGGCGAGAACAGATTTTACAGACTAAATGGAAATCTTGACATTGTGTGTCATTGTTTTTCTTGTAGACGCTTGCGATGCACAGGCAATTTGCTGTGGACCAGTTTGTTTCCCCTGCCCTCAGAGACCCTTGGTTCATAGCACCAGTTGGATAAGATAACTGCCTGAAACTCTAGAAAAACCTGTTCTACAGCCAACATAGTGTAGTGATTAGACTAGGACAGGGGTCCCCAAAATGGTGCCCAGTGACACCTTTCTTGGGACCTACCAAGTGTCTGTAGAAAGTAGGTGGGGCCGGTTGGGGTTTTTGCCCAGCGAGGCTTGTGATTGGCCACTGGAGATTTGATTGTCTGTGCAAATTTCTAAGAACGTTGCTTTGGCAGCAGCTGCTAACACAGCACAAGGATCTTTACTGTGAAGGCAAACTGCAGCAGCCATTTTCTGTCTGTGGCAGCCATTTTGTGGCAGTCAGTCTCTGACCATCCTTGGTTTCTGCACTTTTGATTGTTTCAGCTTTTGGAATAGTGATGTGGGTAGGGAGCCATATACCTTGGACCGTATGTTACAGCTCTGAAGGAAAGGGGGGGGGGAATAAACATCCAGTGTGGGTCCTCAGAATCTATGTTTTAATCTTTTTTTTAATACACAAGTGACTAGTTCTTAAGGATGCAAAGATATGCTTGAATGTGTGTGTTTTCAGATTCTCTGAAGCTAATGGGATACCTATTTGAATAAAACTACTAGTGGTCAATTGCCCCACATAATATTACACCCTACCCCAAGGCAGCATGAGGAAAACAAATTATATACATGTTATCGAACACATTTTTAGCTTGCATTTCCTCCAAGGAGTTCAGGACAATGTACATGATTCCCCCCCACACCATTTTGTCCTCACAACAACCCCGTGAGTTGGGTCAGACTGAGAGGGACTGACCAAGACCGCCCAGCAAGTTGCATGGCTGATTGGGTGTTTAGATCCCATAACTCCCAGGTCCTAGTTGTACATGAAAATGTTTAATTAACATTATTGGTATAGATTATGGAATTCAGCCTTTCTTGCTGCAGAATCTACCTTTTCTAATTTTTAGCACAAAGTGTACACAGCTGTCAGAGAGTCTAACTAGAATTCTCATGGGGAAAATTCTGTCCCGAACTCTCTGTGATCTTTTTTTATCATTTCTCTTACTTGGCACCTGCATGGGAACTGTACTGTGACATTTCTTAAAAGAAGGTACTAAAAAAAATAGACTCAGTGACTCATTAAAAGAAGGCCCAGGTGAGCTGGTGAGGTGCAAAGCTCACCCTGAGTAAAAGGAAAAGTAGAGTTAAAAGGGGACACATGTAGAAGATTTGGAGGTTACCATAGGAATGAAGCATGTCTTAAACGTAAAACAGTTTTAAATATTCTGTATTTTACACTTTTAAAGAAAGATACCTTTTTTTGGTATTTTCTATTTGCATAAGGACCAAATCACAGGCAACTTTTTTTTTTCCTTTTACTCAAACACTGCTGCAAGGGTTTGCCAATTCCTTTGGACAGTAGCACAGAAGGGATTATTTAAACACCCCCCAAGTCACTTTCCAGATCTAAATCATGCTTTTGAAAATATTGTGCTTGTTCCCTGCAGAGGTATAGACAATTATATTGGATCGTGTTAAGGTGAGGGTTTGCTTAAACTCCCCTTCCCCTATGGCATTTTCCTTTTTTTTTATGCCAAAACTTTTATTTTGGATATATCAACACATTCAACATTACATTACATTTCTTTTATCACATATCCCTTTCTCTTATCCCCTCCCACCCTTTTGTGGCTTCCCGCAATGCTCCTCCCCCCTTTCCCATTTATATTTCTATTTTTCCTTTCCCATTATCATCTTAAATTTCAAGGTAACAATATCTTAATCTAAACATTCCAAACCTTCATATGTTTCCGCCCTTAATAATTATCAAAACAAAGTAAATTATGTTTTACATCCCAGTTTTTTCCCAGATACTCCCCATGGCATTTTCCTAATAAAAATAATCCCCTAAACATATGGATGCCAGCCTCCAGGTGGGGCCTGGGGCTCTCCTGAAATTACAGCTCAGCTCCAGACTACAGAGATGAGTTCCCCTGGAGAAAATGGGTACTTTGTAGGGTGGACGCTATGGCGTACCCCACTGAGGTCAATGTCCTCCCCAGGCTCCATCCAAAAATCTTCAGGAATTTCTCAGCCTGGAGCTGGTAGCCCTGCTCACCTCATCCCCCATCAGGGGGGATGTGGCAGCTCTACCTGAACTTATTGTGCTTGCTTCACACAAAGGAGAGGGGGAGATGAGTTGTCTCCATGCCCTGTGGTAGGTTTCCTGAAAACATCTGCTTGCCCATATGGGGAACAGGACTCTGGACTACCTGGACCTTTGGTATGATCCATCATGGCCTCCTTTTATGAATCACACAGTAACACCTCCTTGTTCCCCTCCTGAGAGTCTCCCAAGTGAGTAGGCTGGATCCAAATTATTGATAGTGGAATGAAGTTTGAAGAATGGATGTTCTCCCCTGCCACTGAAGATCTCTGAGTCCCTGAAATGCCATTCCTGGAGAACAGGGGATCTTCTGAGATGCCATAGTCTGCAACAGGGAGTGGGAATGACCAGCAAAAATCACTTTTCCTCCACCAGTTGTGCTAACTGCTAACTAAGGTTACCAACTTCCAGCTGGAACCTGAAGATTTCCCAGCATTACAACTGATCTCCATGGGGAAAATGGCTGGTTTGGAGGGTGGACTTCATAGCATTATACCCTGCTGAGGTTCCTCCCCTCTCTAACCCCAACTTTCCAGGCCCCACCCTCCACATTTCCAAACCTGGAGTTGACAATCCTATCTGCTAGCTTTGCAGCATTTTTAAATTCAGTCTACTGTCCTTGCAGTCCTAGAAGGGATGTTTTTATTTTACTTTTCTAAGGCCATGTTCATACGAGCTGTTTTGGGCCGGGAGAGGGACGGATCGGGGCCGCAGCAAATGGGCACGATCCCACAGCAACATCTGGGAATCGTGCTGCACCCGTTCCCAGCCCGTCCCCAATCCGCCCCTACCGGCAAAAAGCCGCGGCAAAAAAGAACCACCTACCTAGGTGGTTCGTTACGAAAGGCCGCATCACCACCGGCCGTGGGATCGCCGGCGCGTCTTTTCGCTGGCACATCCCCGGCCCCCGGCCGTACTGCGCATGCTTGAGCATGCGCAGTTCGGCAGCCTCCCCCTCCCATTTATCTCTTCCTCCCCAGCATCTGATCGTGCCGGGGAGCAACGGTACTGCGGCTTAGGGGATCGTGGGATCCCACCGCGGCGCCTCTTTTTTGGTGCGGCTTTTAAAAGCCGCACTTTGCCCAGTGTTTTCCCTGCCGTGTGGCAGGGGCCTAAGTATCTCTTTAATAAGTAAGAAAGAAGGCATGCTTAGAAAGGAACTGGACTCTCAGTTGTGTTCTCCAGGTACTATATACTTGAGTGTATGTGGTTGTATAACACAATGAACAATACACTATTAATATTATTGTCTTGTTTGCAAAACAATAGATATTTTGGCCTCCCCCCTTGTTATTACATTATTTCTTCCCCCAACTTGTTGTTCCCTTTAGTTTTATCAATAATTGGTACAGCTTTGGAGTGGCAAAGCAAAATAAAACAAAATTCCTGTTCCTCTCTGTAAGTAATCTGCTTATTGTATTTTTCTTCAGAATTACTTAAAAGAAAATCACCCATGCCGTGTTTATTGTAACGTTCTCCTAACATGTTCATGAAACATCGATTCTCTTTTATGTGTACACTGCACATCTACTGTTGCGACGCAGGCATTCTTTAGTGTAAGTGTGGTATTTGTTGATGCTTAAAGGTTCAATGAATTATTCAGCCCCTTTACCCTTCCTGCATTGCTGCACACCTATTGAGTTCTTGGTGCAGATTCATATCAATAAATTCTGACTCGCTTTGCGGCTCCAATTTCATGCTTGGCCTTTCCTCAGCTACATAATAGGAAAAATAAATAAATGAAATAAATAGAATGGGTACACAAATTGCTTTAAGTAACCACTTGCCCATCTCTTGATGCCTTTCCCCACCACCACCAAAGGAGCAAACATCTCATAGGAAGAAGCAGTCAGCAGAAAATGGTTGGCTGAAATCTCTCTGAGGTAACTTTTTTGTGGTTCTTAAGTTTGAAAGGGCTGGCTAAAACGTACCAACTCTGACTCCTTTATCATGTTTGAAGGCTCAGGATTACACTGCAGACTTGCACATGCCTGTCGTGACCATAGATACACCACCGTATAAGCTGCATTGTGTAGTGGTTAGTATTGTACTTTGGGTTCATACCCTCATTCTGTCACAGAAGCCCACCGAGTGATCTTGGGCCAGTCATCCTCTCCTCTCTCAGTCCAGCCTACCATGGGATGGTTGTTGTGAAGATAAAATGGAGGAGCGGAGAACAGTGTTTTAAGATGCTTTGGATTCCTAAAAGCAGAATATAACCAGGGCACTTTCTTCAAATCATCTGGAGAACCAAACGTTGCATTTGCTACAGGATTCTGGAGAACACTTGAGTTTCAAATCTTGGTTAATAGTAAGGAGATGTATTCGTGGATACTTATAAGAAGAAGGAGAGTATGGCGCTGATTCACAACTGACTCATTGCAATGTCATCTATCAGGCATCGCAGGCAAGAAATGAGCAGAGGTAGTTTGCTGTTGCCTTCCTCTGCATAGTGGCCCCAGTCTTCCTTGTTGATCTCCCATCTAAGTTCTAACCATGGCCAACCCTTCTTTAGCTTCCAAGCTCTGACAAGGTACAGTGAAGCTCAGCTATTCAGGCTGCTATGGCTGCTTAGGTTCAGTCCTAGCGCAGATGTGTGCCTTAAATATGGTTAAAGCTAGTATTGATGGCAGGGGGATAAGATTCACATTGAAGGAGGAGGAGTGGTAAAAGAAACCATGTGAATTTGAAGTTAAGGAATTGGGAGTGATGTCTGAACAAGCCCTTTGTCCCTGAGGGTTGAATCTTGATTGCAGCTTGGTCTGAACAATCAGCACTGATTCTTAACTATTGGCCCCGGTCACACGGGCCGGATATCACGTGGGGAGGCATGGCTAATTGCCCCGGTGCAGTTTGATCCGCGATTACGCGATCAGACGCGCCAGCGGTACACCACCGGTCCTTCCCTCGGCGCCGGCGGGTAAACGAGGGACCGGAGGGGAATGCCGCGCGCCGGTGCGGTCACACCACGGGCTTCTGGAGGCAGCCCGTGGCAAACGTTTACTAGTACCTTGGAGGTACTAGTTTTTTAACTCACATTGTCGGCGGTAAGCCACGGGTGCGCTCTACTTCCCAGATGTTGGGGTGTGATCGCGCCCGGATAATCCGCCCACCATCCGTGCCCCTCCCGCGGCAACTTTGCCGTTTGACCGGGGCCTATGTCTACCAGATCTGCTGTGCTGAAGGCAAGAAGTGAAGCTTCAGATGCTTACCACTTCAGCACACTTCAGCACAGTACGCTAATCACATAGACTTAGTATTTTTGGCACGGGCAACAACTTGAAGCTGTGCTCCTTCATCTTTTAAGTCACAAAGTTCCTACTTTTTCTTCCAGGAGATCTAACGAGTTTTAACAAGTTACTACATTTGAGATAAAACTGACCCACACTAATCTGAAATGACTTCTCTGTCCCCCTCCCCCTGTTAATTTTATTTCAGTGGAGTATAAATGAACAGCAGGCTTTGTACTTTTGAGAAGTCGGAAATCTGTGGGAGTTTTTACACAGAAACATTCACTCCTTCTCAAAAGCACTAACAGACTTGTCAGGCAAATCTTTTAAAGTTCGAGTTACTCAAGGGGAAAGACAGTACGTCCTTTCAAAAAATGCCTGTGTGTCTGAAGAATGGGAATTGATGGCTGCTGTTTATGGAAAATAAAACAGCTAGTATTCACAACTTGCCTCAAAACATAAGAACTTCACTTCTGCATGAAACTTTGGAAAGTAATGTTTGTCCTTCCAAAGGAACATCAATGCTAATTTCCTACCAAGTTCAAATTAGGTCATTCTACTAAAAGTTACTGTTGGGACCTAGTTTGGTAACATGATGTTCCACTTCATTTTTTTAAATAGGAGAGGGGAATAAGATTCTTAGTGAAGTTTAGCAGCATCTCTTGGAAATACTCAAGATTAAGTTGCAAAAAATAAGCCAGATATTAAAGAACAGTTGTTGTGATTTGTATTTGTATATCAATGCCAGAACTCAATCCTGGGTAATGGTGGAAAATGTTACACTTTACCAGATCTTTCCCAGGTTAGGCTGCAAGACCCTTATGGTGACATGACCTATTTAGTCATCGGTTCATTGCTCCATTTGCAGCTGTTCTGTGGGTTGCTTCACTGTATTCCTTGCTAACAAGACAGTACAGTGCAACTGCATTTTTATGCATGCGCATTCTCTCACTGTCCCTAATGAGTTCCTCTCCTCGCTATTCGGCTGCTCCACTCAGTTGTTTAAAGAGACAGTTAAATCAGTCACAAATAATATAATCCTAAGGTAAGGATTTTTTAAAAAAATCCTACTGTTCATCTAAGAAGTCAATGTAAGAAGTCCATAGCAACATTAATGGCCACTGAGCTGGGAGTGTTTCTGCGCATGTACAGTTTTGCAAAAAACCCATGCAAATCAGTTCTGCAAGCACTTGAGTAATTCAGTGTCAAACCAAAGAGGCCCATTGATCAGCTCATGTCTTATTGCTGCAGTTGAACATTTGGCATGAAATTCATAGCATCCCTACTAAGAATGTGCACATGGTCAAGAAAGTCCTTAAGTGAGACCTCTTGTTTAAATTGCACAGCTGCACATTCAAAGTGTGTACCTGCATAATGCTTGCAAACCAATGCAATGTCCACCTGGGCTACTGAATGATAGGATGCTATTTTTGCACACATATTGCAAAATCCCAAGCTCCCTTCTAAGTCAGTTGAAGTCTCTGCTTAAAATTGCACTGCTAGTGGCTGAGGTCCCTTTAAATGAGCATGTGCAATGTCATATGGATAAGTTCTTCTGAATAATTCTTATACCAGGCCTAAGTAGGGAGGGGAGGAATAAAAATTAACCCACTACCAAACATTCCAGAATACACATACAACAAAATGAAGTGGTGGTGCAGAGAGGTGGTAGAATGGACTACGTGACTTCAGACTCCACGTGAGGCATCACATTTTTCATCTTCTACATGACAACGTCCTTGCGGAACTCCCTACTAACAGAGTGCTTTAGTACTTAGAATGTTCCCCTTAGTTTTCTGTTTACAGAGACTTGTTTATTCAATTCAATTTATTACAGGTCTATATGACCAAAGTCTTGACCAAGAGGATACAAAGGGGGAATAAAATAGGTACATAAAATAGACATAACATGTGTCAAGGTACATAATCACAGTCACATAAAACCCAGGCTGAGCCCAGAGATTTAAAAATTACCTAACTACACTTGGGGCGGAGCCAACTGACTAAAATCATCCGAAGATTAAAAGTCAGTGTCGGAGTTTTCAGAAGTGCTGGAATTTTCAATGTGAGACTTGTTTATGTGGGGCACCATTCAAAACTGGTATCTGCCACACAAACACCCGTGGTCAGAACTATGATTGCCAGGTCCCCTGTGGCTACTGGCAGAGGGTGGGGTGGGGAGTAGGGTTCCCAGGAGCTGGGAAACTTCTAGAGATTTGGGACCTCAGTGGGGTACAATGCCATAAAGCCCACCCTCCAAAGCAGCCGCGGGAACTGATCCCTGTAGTCTGGAGATGAGCTGTAATTGGGGAGGGGGGGGGGAATCTGACCTGAAGGCTGGCATCCCTAGTCAGAACTGGTACAGGATCACCTCTTTTTTATGGTAGAGCCAGCCAAAGTCCAGTCTTTCTCTATACTTTTTCAAATAAAGTTGACCGTTTTCCTTCTAATCCCCATAAAAAAAAGAAGTAGGCATGTTGTATTGCAAAGCAGCTAAGCGTTCAATTTTGCCTCTGAGTGTTCTTCAAATAAGTATGCACCTTGCTGAAAAAACAATGCCTGTAATATTCCAGACATTTCAAATATCCAAACTAAACACAGTGTCGTAATTTGATGGACAATCACTTTTTCATTTCCCCAGGGAGTCACTGCTCAATCTCCTTTTTTTGCCTTGGAGTAGGAGAGAAAAGGGCTCCCCCCTCCATTCTTCACCCTGTAATGCTGACTATCTTCATGCTGACTATCTTCAGAATTGTCGGCAGGAACAAATAACATATCTATCATAGAAAGCTAAGAAAAGGTACTTACAAAATAATGTGCTATGCTACATTGGGTCCAGCGAAATAAACAGCATTTCTGAAGCTAATGATACAAAACAGCATGTTTCAAAATTAGTGTCATTACCGTTAACATTGTTCCTATGGACGATATGGATTGCCAAGTCACCATAATAGCATTGTTCTTTGCTGTAGCTCTGCAGCGGCAGGTCATTGTAGTCTCACATCTTTGACAGAATGCACTACTTAACACACCGGAGCTGCTCAGGCTATTATGATAACTTCCTTTTTGTCTTCCAGATCAATCTTTTACTGGATTTTGTTGTTATTAAGTAAATAAAAGCTTAAATCGGGTCATTTTTGCCTGAATCCGTGACAAGAAATCTATGCCACAGCCTCCCATCAATATGGTGGCAGGCAATTTCCCAGCCCTTTCTTGTAATAGGAGGCTTAGATGATGCAGGCTGGTCCCCTGTCTGGGAGGCTTCCAAAATTCTCATCAGAATTTCTCCCTGAACTTCCAATTGTCCGGCCTCATTCCCAAAGTAGAACCAATGCATTAGCAAAGTACCATTATTCTGGGTTGCTGATTTTTATACAGAGCACTGTATTTTGAAATTATGCAGCTTTTCAGTCCATTTGTATCCCTTCTTCTGCAATGGGTTGTATCACCTGGTGAAAAGAGGAGAAAGGGTTCACTTTTGACCACCAAAAAGGCAATGATGGGGCCTCTTTGGACAGAAGTTATCTGGGACAGGAACTGTGACAAGGAGGGCAATTAGCTGAGATTGCGCAAAAAAACCTGGCTGGATTGAACCCTATGTGTGCACATACACATTGATGAAACACTGTAAGAAGTATTCTAGATGCGACAGTGTGTATGGTTGTACTGAGGTTCTTATTATGTGGTGATTACCAATGCATGGAACAAGAACCAGTAAAATGTTGGACACACAAAAATCAGAATGCAGTCATATGTACAATGACATCAAGATTACCTTTTTTGCCTTTCTTTACTGCACACGTGTGTTGATAACATCACAGAGCAAAACAATACAAAAGGATTTGAGGCTCTAAAAGCCACAGTGAAGCGTGAATGCTCCATTTACAGAACTGTTTTTAGACATTCTCCTTCTTAAAGCAGAACCAAGGCTGAGAAATGCAGAACAGTGCAAAATTCCAGAGCACTAAAGGAAGGCTTCCTAATCCTACATCACTAGTTTAAGTGCTTGCTAAATATGGTGCACAAGAAATGGGTAGAAAGGAATCGGGATAGCCTGTTCATTTATTTCATTCAACTAAATTGCACAGCAGTATGAACATGGGGCCCTGTCAGACTCCCATCGCATCAACGAAGCACACACTTGTAGAAAAGGTTTTACTTTTAATTGAAGCAATAGGTGCATAACAGGATCACTGTTCAGAATGAGGCATAAGCATGGATCCCCATAGATTATAGTAAATTCAAAAAGCTGAGGGCCAATTGCAGGACTTCCTGCGTGCCATTGAGCCTGGGAAGCAACGCTCCTACTTAATCATAACATACTGCTTCTCATGGATAACGCAATGAGATCATGCAAGCTACTACCCTCCAGCAACCACCTGCGGCCTTGAGAGATACGGACGTTCCGGCAACTATGCAATTAAGCGCATAAACAGGCATACAGGGAAAGTGAAAGCAAACAAGCACATACCTAGAGAATAGAAATACAGAAAGAGCATACACAGACACTAGTGAACTCCAAAAGCATACACAGAGTACATGAAAACATATTGGCAGCTTGCTGACAGGCCCTGACCTAGATGGCCCAGGTTAGCCCAATCTTGTCAGATCTTGAAAACCAAGCAGGGTCCCCCCAGTTAGTACTTGGATGGGAGACCTCCAAGGAAGTCCAGGGTTGCTATACAGAGGCAGGCAATGGTAAACCACCTCTGAAAGACTCTTACCTTGAAAACCCTACAGGATAGCCATATATCAGGGAGGGTTCAGTGTCAGGTTCAGTGGTAGGGCATCTGCTTGGCATGCAGGAAGTCCATGATTCAATCCTTGGCATCTCCAGTTAAGGATCAGGTAGGAGGTGATGAGAAAGACCTCTGCCCAAGACCCTGCAGAGCCACTGCTAATGTGAGTAGACAGTACTGAACTTGATTGATCAGTGGTCTGATTCAGTATACAGCAGCTTCATGTGATCATGTCAGCTACAACTTGATGGAGATGGGGAAAATATTTTTTTACAGCTTCCCCCTCCCTTTCTACCCCTTAGCCTTTTCCTTCACGAAACTTGAAGTGAATATGTATAAGCCAGTATAAAATTGCCTTTCTCATTCTGTGGGTTTGATCATATGCCTACCGTCTGCCGTCTTCCTCCAATGCAGGGAGTCCTTCTCCACCTGGAAAAAGAGGTGCCGGAACTCTCAAGAGGGAAATGAAGTTTCCAGTTTGTATACTGAAAACTCATGAACTTTTAAACATTTTAAAAATAATTTTGTCAAAGAGGTTCCAGAACTCCGGTCCGATGCATTCTCCCAGGAAAGAAGCCCTGCATATTGTCAGATATGTCTGTACATCCTGAAGTACGAGAAATAACAGATCAATCAAATGTTGAGTTCTCACACACATGAGGATTCATGAGCCTGCCCAGCCCTTAGGGTTTAGTGACTTTTGGATCCACCTTTTTTCTTCATTTGTATACCATTCTACAGCATTTGTACAAGCTAGAATTTGGATACAAAGTTTGCAGGCTTCAGCAGTGGAACATGCCTCCAAATTGTATACCCATTTGGTTGACAGAGGCCCCGGTCATACGGGCCGGAAAATGTGGGGGGGAAGCGTGGCTGTTTGCCCTGGGGCAAAATAACGCACGGTTGCGCAAGCAGACATCCCGAGGAGCAAGGGTGTAGACTTTCCAATTTCCCGGGGGGGGGGGGCTGGGGCTGGGCCAGGGGCATTGCTGGGCTAGAAGCAAGGGGGGCTCCCGGGGGAGGCTGAGCACCTTCCTGAAAATTTTGGCGGCGGCTGAAGCCCCGCCGCCCCCACGAAGATTACGCCTATGCCGAGGAGGTCCCGTGGTTAGGGGGGAGGTGCCGATCACAGGACAATCCTGCAGCGCTGCAAAGAAGCAGGGCCACGGGCAGGGGTCATTTCATGGAAAAAGAGCTAGGTGAACTCATTAGCATAACTCATTAGCATATGCCACACACCCTGACATCACCGGAAGTGTGTCATAAGGCCACACCCCCTGACATCACCGGAAATGTGTCATAAGGCCACACACCCCACCCCCAACGGTCCCGGCCGCTACCGCTGGCCTTGCAGCTCCACTGCCGGGCCCCATGAGGGGCCCGGCGGTGGACCTCCAAGGCCGGCGGGAGTGCTAGGAAGCCCTGCGAAGGCCCTCCCTGGCCCCAGGCAGGCAGGGGTGGGGAGAGGCAGGGAGGAAGCAACTTACCCTCCCTCTTCTCCTGCCTCCTCCTGGCTGAATGAGGGCCGGAAGCGGGGCGGCCGGAAGCAGGGGGCGGGGCTTCGTCATGTGCCCCACCCCCGTACCTCACCCAGGGGAACTGCGTTCCCCCGCGTTCCCCCCGAAATGGCCTCTGGCCATGGGGCAAACGGGGTTGTGTTGTGTTTTTTTTTTTAACTAAAGTGTGTGCATGCTCTGTTGGGTGCTTGTGCGCATCCGTGGAGACTTGGGGGAAAAAACACCCTTTTTGCGAGGGGACATGAGCGGGTGCCGAAACTACCACTGGAAACGTGATCAGAAGCCCGCCCATGCCCCGCGGTTTCTGGAAACTAGTACCTCGGAGGTACTAGTTTTTTACAGCGCATCTTCGGAGTGAAGCCTCGGGTGAGCCACGGGAGCCCTACGCTTCCCAGATGTGGCTGTGAGATCGTGCACGGAAAATCCGCCTATCTTCCGTCTCTCTAGCATGCCTAATGCTCCGTGTGACCGCAGCCAGAAGTTTGTATCTAACAATTTTGCTAATATTATATGATAAAGATTGTGCTTCTGAGAAATATGGTTGGTTGGATCTTATTGATCTGTTCCACTAATGGTAGCACATTCTTGTAGTAAGAACAGCAGTTTCTGAGAACCCTTTTGCACATGGACCTGGGGGGATGAGTGCAAATACATGGAATGTCATCTGGAGCAATATAGTTTAAATCTAGTTATCACTGAGATAGTAAACCTTATTCTGGGCTGTACAGAAACAAATCATAGATGGGGACAGGTAGAAAACAAATGTGAGGGTGGTTGATTCTAACCCTAACATGCTAGTTTTCTGTGTAAGGGGAGTATTACTATTGTTGCTGTTATTGTCCATCTATGTCCTCACTTGCTAATCTCCAGGTGGTGGCTGGAGATCTCCTGCTGTTACATCTGATCTCCAGGTGACACAGATCGGTTCTCCTGGAGGAAACTTTGGAAGGTGGACTCTATGGCGTTACACTCTATGGAAGTCCCTCCCCTCCCCTCCCCAAACCCCGCCCTCTTCAGGCTTCACTCCCAAAATCTTCAGGTATTTCCCAACCCAGAGCTGGCAACCCTACCTCAATCTGAAATACATCTATACCACCTCTCCAGAGGCCTGCTCAAGGTAGCTTACAATTAAAAATCACAATATTAACACACAAGCCATTGGATGTAAGCAGCATAAACACTATCCATAAAACAGAAGCAAACCATTAAAAATCCTAATTAAAATCCTGGAAAGAGAAATATTTTAGCCTGGCACCTGAAAGAAAGTAAAGTAGGCACCAGGTGAGCCCCAGAAAATGTCCTGTCTCTTGTTGCCATGCCCTGACCTGGACGGCTCAGGCTGGCCCGATCTAATCAGATCTCAGAACCTTAGCAGAGTTGGCTCTGGTTAGTATTTAGATGAGAGACCACTAAGGAAGTCCAGGGTCACTCTGCAGAGGCAGGAAATGGCAGATCACTGCCTCTGAACATCTCCTGCCTTGAAGACCATACTGGCTCTCCATAAGTCGGTTACAACTTGATGGCACTTTCAACCACCAGTCACCATCTGCTTTAACTCTGAAGGCAGGGACAAAAAGAGCAGAGCATGAGACAATCTTAACTAGAGGCAAAGGCAGATCTTAACTACTTAACTGGCTGGATAGTATGTTTTGTGCCCCATTCTCCACAACTCTGTGAGTTATCATTGTCCAAGCTTATTATGTAGATATTTAGAAGCCTTTTTGTTGTCGCTCATTTTTCTGGGTTTACCCCAAGACGTCTATCAAGATGAACGTAATTGCTCCTGAAGTCAGAACTTGCCATTGCCAGCCTGCTTTGCATGTTGTATTTCCTGGAGCAACATAAAGATGCCCTTAAGTTCATTGGTGTCCCAGTAGACTTTACACACACTAATAGAAAGGATCAGTGGGAGCTGAAATATCCCACTAGTAATCCAGCAATCCCCCAAATGGACCATGCAAAAGAGAAATAATGCACCACGCTTCTGTGGGTTGTAATTCTGCTAATTGGCTGCATTTGTGTCTTAACGATGCTTTGGAGGAATTGTACAAGTTGCTTTCTTCCAGCCCAGTAAAATACATTGGAGTGACACCAGAAGATTGTATTCTGCTTAGCCGAGAATCATCTGAGTGTGAATTCTACATTGTTCAGTGCCTTGCTAACCTTTGAAAGTCCCTAAGGCTTCAGGATATGCTGCTTGCTTGATGCAAATGTATAACTGCTGTTAACATTACTAAGAGATGTGCATCAAAAGGAGAATTACTATAGGCTTCTGGTAAAGCGGAATCTTTTCTCCTGTCAGGTTTGACAATTGCAGGGCATTAGGCTGCAGCAGTTAAAAGCTCCCCACAGAGCTTATTAATAGTTTCCTCTTAACCCCATCCGTTACTATCCTTTGGGGAGTATATTTTATAGCTGTGGTCTAAACTCAGAAGTCTCGGCTTATCAGACGTGCCGCAGTCACAACTAGTGTCTGTGTACACTTTGGGAAGTAATGTAGTATTACTGCCTCGGAGAGTTGCCAGCTCTGGATTGGGAAATCCCTGGAGATTTTGGGGGTGGAGTTTAGGAAGGACAGGGTTTGGGGAGGGCAGGGACCTCAGCGGGGTATAATGACATAGAGTCCACCTTTCCAAGCTGCCATTTTCGCCAGGGGAACTGATCTCGGTTGTCTGGAGATTAATTCTAAAAGTGGGAGAGTTCCAGGTGCCACCCTGTGGGGATAACCATTTATTTACCATTCATATAACAATTAAAATTGGTATTTTTTAACTGCGATCAAAGCATGTATACAGTCTCACACTAGAATAGTCACTGTACATCCAAGTCTCAAGCACATTTATTTGGAAGTCTTCTCATCACTTTCAGTTAATTTACATCCAAATAAATATGCTTAGCCCTGACCTGGTTGGCCCAGGGAAGCCTGATCTAGTCAGATCTTGGAAACTAAGCAGAGTTGGCCTTGGTTAGTATTTGGATGGGAGGCCACCAAGAAAGCCCAGGGTTAGCCACAAGGTATAGATAGGGGCTCTGGGGCAAGTGATGCTCTGTCTTCTTGGTGCTTGGGGGGGTCAACAGTGGGAGGGCTTCTAATGTCCTGGCCCCACTGGTGGACCTCCTGATGGGCACTGGTATTTCTGGCCACTGTGTGATACAGAGTGTTGGGCTGGATGGGCCTTTGGCCTGATCCAACATTGGCGTCTCTTATGTTCTTATGTTGCGACGCAGAGGCAAGCAATGGCAAGCCACATCTGCTCATCTCTTGCCTTGAAAACCCCAAGGGGTTGCCCTAGGTTGGCTGAAACACAATGGCACTTTCCACCTGTGGTGCTGCTCCTTGGGGTGTGGGGGTGCAGGGGTGCAGGCAATGCAAAGACGACAGGATACAAGCTTGCAGGAACTGATCTGAAACCTCTCGGCTTCTCAGCATTTATTTTATACACCTTTCTTCCCCCTTCTCCCTCCCTCTCCCGCCGTAAGGGAGTTACAAACATTCGAGCATCCTTTTGGAATGTGTGTGTGTGTGTGTGTGTTTCCAGGCAGCTGTCCGCTATCTGCCTCTCCCCCTTTCTCTCAAGGCTAACTGACTGCGTAGTTTAGGCAGTCACCAGACTTCTCTTAGCACACAAACACTTCTGGGTTTCCAATCTCCAGCCAGGAGAATCCTGCACTGCCCTACATCCACCACTACCAAATATGCTTAAAAGCTCAGTCTTAGATACGCATGAGCAAATATACTCTTGGGTTGTGGTCACATGTGCCTGAAAAAAATGGGGGGGGGGAGTGAGGCTATTGTCTCCAGAGGAATTTGACCCGCAGTTGCGCAATCACACAGTCCTTGGAAGCTGTGGGCATAGCCCGCCACTGTGTGATCAGACGCAACCGCTGGTGAGTTGGGTTGGGGGTTTTTGCCCTTTGTTTCCGATGCGTTTAAATGAGGAATTGATGAATCACATCTCTGCACTGAGGACTTCCTGTGGAGTTTGCGATGATGCGCATACTGAGAAGGGGGAAGAACCAATGACACGGAGTCAGGATGGCCTGATCAGACCATCCCGAAACCATGAGAACGCGCTGGAGCCATCAGACACAGGAAAGTCCATCCATGGCCAGTCGCAATCCGTTTACTACCGGAATTTCCCCGGGGTCTTTTTACTCCGCTTCTGCAGCAGAGCAGAAGGAGTTGCTGGTGGCTGCGGGGCGCTTCCCAGATGTTGTTGTCTGATTGCGCCCTTTAAATCTGCCTGGCATTCGCACCTATGGCGGGGCTAATTGTGCATATGATCGCGGCCTTGTTTAGTCGTTTCTGACTGGTTTTGTAGATTCATTTGTATTGTACACTTGAGTTGTACAGATTTCATAGCAATTGATTTCTAGATTCAGCGTATGTCATTACTCAGTATAATGAATAACTGACTATTTACACATGAGCAGATAATGTTGAAACAAGTATACATTTTATGGGAGGAAATCGGGTGCATGGGAACAGAAAAACAGTTAAAATATTAAGAGTTGGTGCGGAAGGGACGGTGGCTTAGTGGTAGACAATTTGGTTTGCACACAGAAGAAAGGATCAGGTTGTCAGTGTTTCTGGAGAGAGGGCCTTTCTCCGTAGAACGGCATTTGGTTGAGGGCATTCTTTTTATTAGTGGATTCTCTTGGCCAATTTATCATGGATTTGACGTTTTGATTGTGGTTTTACTTCATGCTTTAATCTACTTGCTGACTGCAATACAAAAATACTGTAAATAAGGTGAATGGATAAATCACTGATAACATTAATAACAGTCTCATCCTGCTAATTAGCCATCTTTAGTACACAGTAATTGTGCACTCTTCCTAACAGCTTAGCACAATATGTTTGTTTGCAGCCCTGTCCTCCAAATATTTGAGCAGCTGCAGGTCGTATTGGCATGTCAGCTCTGCCAGTTACACGTACAGATTCCAAGTACACACACACGCTCACACACACACACAGCCATAAAACAAATCACTGTTGTACTACTGCTGGGAACACCAGCATCGTGCTGAAAGCAGGACCCATTTGTGGTGGTATCACCAACCCAAGCTCTCTATCCAAAGGAAATTTCAAGGAAAGCTTCGGTCCAGATTCAAAATGAGGTTCTAAAACATGTAACTGTGAAAACTGAGAACTATTTTGCTTGTACTTCAGAATTGGGCAGTGGCTCTTGTCCCGTCCAGCGCCAGCTGTGACTAGCCAGCGCTTTCTAGGCGTGAGCAACACACGACCACTGAAGAAAGCTTAAATCATCTTTATTCAACTTCACACGCATTCAGAAGATCATGTACTCACAGTAGCTAGGTGGGAGGTTACATCTTGTGATCTAGGTTAATTCAATAGCCGCGGTGAGAAAGAGATGGGCTTCCCCTCTCCTTGCCGTAAGGGTTGAATGCACAAAAGAAACGGAAAAGATCCATAAAATCAGGAAATTGCTCTTAATGAGCCAGTCAGAGGGAAGCTTCTGGGACCCTTAACTGCCAAGTACAATTCCCAGGAGCAACAAGTCTTAAAGATACAGCACAGTTTTACTAAACTACAGATAACACTGACTGGGGCAGCACAGCTCTTTTTTCTGTTGGGATGGACTGAGGAGTTTAAACAGTCCAAGAGGAAGCCAGTCTGAACAACCCCTGCAAGCCAGCAGTGCAGCTGAGACCTTGGACAACAGCACTGTCAAGAGACATCAACTCAGGATCACACTGCACTAAGGGTCCCCGACCTTTTTGCGCCTGCAGGTACTTCTGCAATTCTGACACAGTGTGGCGGGTGCAGCCACAAAACAGGGTTGCCAGGTCCTCCTTAGTCCCTGGCAGGGGACTTTGGGGGCATTTCTGGGGGGGGGGCGGCAAAGATGTCCCCAGTGCGATGACATCACACAAAAGTGATGTCATCACGTTAGAGATCAGCAATTGCACAAGTGCAGTCCAAGCGGCAAATTCACTGCTTGGAGTTCAGGTGCCGCCCCCACTTCTTGTCAAAGGCATTCAATGGGTCCTTTTAAGTACTTTAAATGCTTTTGGAAAGAAGCGGGGGGTGGGGTGCATGCATCTTGACTCCAAGCAACGAATTTGCCTCTTGGAGTTCAGGCATGCAGCCAGCATCCACCCGCTCCATCCCCTCCTGCAAGATTTAAAGGGCCCTCCAGCTGTTTGGCAGGCTATGTGTTCCTGCCAGTCAGCTGGAGGGCCCTTTAAATCTCACAGGAGGGGAGGAAGAGGAGTGGCTGCCAGTGGTTGCTGTTGGGGGGTGGGGCTTGGGAGCAGGAGCCTACAAAATCGGGGGATCCCCCACACCCACTTAGGGACTGGCATCCCTACCACAAAACAATTGCTGCAAGAGGCGCAGCCAGCCACAAAATGGCCACTGTGACTTGCTGTCAGTCATGCAGTGAAGATCTTTGTGCTTTGTAAAAAATCTGCAAATCCAGTTAAATCTCCAGTAGACAAACAGAAGCCTTGCTGCACAAAAAGCCCCACTGGGCCCCACCCACTTCCTTAAACACTTGGAGAGCACCAGGAAAGGTGTCAGCGGGCCCTGGGCACCACATTGGGGACCGCTGGTCTACTCGAATGTGTTGGATGTGAGCTGAGCTGTCTCTGCAGTGCTGGCTTGCAGTGCGGCAGGAGCCAAATAAGCTTGGCTTGCTCTTTGTTGACTCTGTTTGTTCCTGGCCCTCCAGGACAGCAGCCCACCAAGAACTTTCTTTGTCGTTTAAGTAGCCAGCCCCTCCATTAGTTACTGTTCTATCCTCTTGACCTATGTTTGTTTAAAACATGGTAGTCCAAAGTGCCATCAATCACAGCGGACTTATGGTGATCCCACTGGGTTTTGAAAGCAAGAGATGTTCAGAGGTGATTAGCCCTTGCCTGACTCCATGTCACAATTCTGGTATTCTTTGGTGGTCTCCCATACAAATACCTAACCAGGGCCAACTTGGCTTAGCTTCCAAGATCTGGTGAGACTGGGCTAGCCTGGGCTATCCAGGTCAAAGTTCGCTAAAGCATAAGAAGGTATAAAACCAAGTAACAAAGGTCGAATCTGCATTTGTCTTTCCCACCGGTGTCCCAGCCTTCTGACTCCGTCTTCAAAAAGCTGTCTGCATTTGGTTTCGTTTTCACACCTCAACAGTGCTAGCTAGCATACTTTTGCACATCCACATATGTTTATCACTTTCTCGTGGCAGCGCCACTGTCATTGCGCCTCCTCACTGCTTTAAAAGAATCTTCTCCTAGGGCTGCCAAGTGGGGGCAGGTGGTGGGTAAACTCCCGCTTTGGAGGCCCGATTTCCACCGCCACGGAATCAGGCCCCGGGGGGAACTCCGCCCCCAACCCCTCCGACAATTGGGGCCACGCCCCCAATGTGAGCAACGTAGCGCGTCACTTCCTGTGATGTGCTGGTGGTGCGTGCGCGCACGCATCGCTAAAGAGCTCCCGGAGCCCGGCAAGGCTCCCCCGCCGCCAAGGTAAGTAGACTTGGCAACCCTATCTTCTCCAAACAATGTTCAAAAAAGCATAGAGAAAGACATCACAGCAGCACAAAACTGATTTAAAAATGCAAATGCAGATTCAACCAAACTCAGACTTTGGCCATCCACGATGTACCTTTAAAGTATTTCATCTTGGGTTGCCAACTGATTCTGGCATCCATGTACATGCCTGTCTGAAGGTAACCCTTGACAGTGCATTTGAAGGGTGAGAAATGTTCCATATTTGCATTTTTAAAATATTCATTATGTAAATGCTTGAAGCCTGTGGTTTTCAATTGCCTTTCTAACAGTGGTCAAATGATGAAGGCAATCTGTTTAAACAAACTGGCATATAAGATAGCTGCCACACATTTGCCACACCATCTGCTAGGTAATAAAACAAGCAAAACAAACACACACACAAACCCTAGATCAATCCCTAGGGTGATCTTGTTATCTTTAAAAAAAAACACCCTAACACTTTATTTAACTCATTAATTTAGAATTCTAGATAACTGTTGCTACCTGCAGCATGGAGCAGTTAGGTGGACACCAACAAAGGCCTTTTAAAATGTATTTAGAAGACAATTACAGCATTTGATTTTCTCTTTGGAATATTTGCCCTTTGGATCATGCATTCAGTCAGCACGCAGGGTGTACAAGCGACAACTCATTTGTACAGTTAGCAGGTGCTTTTCTAATTTGGAATGTTGAAACTATTAAGGCCTCATATTCACCACCATATGTATCATTAGCCAGGACATATAAAAAGAGATTATCTCCCCTTTGTTGGTACCATAAACACTATTTTTAATTATTTTACGCTTCCAGGGAGGAAAATAACTGCTCTTCAGTTGTTTCAGTTGTCAGTGGTGGCCAACTGTGGAATAATGTAGGCTGTGCTCTTAAATGCTTGTTCACCAAAGTTCACTCTGTTGAAATAAATTATAATTTAACATTAAGGTGTAATTTTCATATGGAACACATTAAATTTGGGAAAATGTTTAATCCAGGATACTTGCCCTGTCTGACTGCATTTTCAAGCATTATGACTTTAGGAAACCCCGAGGAATACAGTTGCCAACTCTGGGGTGGGAGATTCCTGGAGCTTTGGGGGCAGAGCCTGGGGAAGCCAGGGTTTAGGGGAGGGAGGGACCTCAGCTGGCTATAGTGCTATAGTCCACCCTCCAAAGCAGCCATTTTCTCCAGGGGAAGTGATACCTATAGTTTGGAGATCAGTTGGAATTCCAAGAAATCTCCAAACCACACCTGGAGGTTGGCAGCCATCATGAGGAATGACATGAAGAGAGTCTAGCGGAAAGGAGGCATCATTTAGTTTGGATCCAACCCTTTGTGTGCACAGCTCTGATTGCTGTACATAAAAACTCTTGAATTGGAACCATTGTGGTTTATGGTATTCTGGCATCTTTTCTTATGACAATCCATACTTTAATGCAATGCTTTCTTTTTTTAAATCCAGAACCTCAAAGCTTCATTTTGTCTGCAGTTCTGCTTCTAAACTGAAACTCACGAGAGGAGGGGGAAACCCTTCTCACCGTGCAGTGTACAGTATTTTTTTATATTATCCCAGTTTTACTCACTCCCTATACAGTGTATATAGTTATTACATACTGGATGCTGATGGGTTTTTGCCCTAACTGTTAACAATTTTATTTCATCGGACTGTTCTGTTCTGAAAGGAGCCAGCCGACAATGGCTTTGTCTATATTTTGTTTGTTTATACTCTGCATTTATATTGCAATTACTAAAATGGACTAGTGTTTTTTTTAAAAAAAACCCTTCCTAGTACAGCTGCTTTCTGCCCTGTGGCACAAAGTAAAAAAGATCTTGTATGGGTGTTCTCCTCAACTTATTAGTTATTGACTAATTACAAAGCTGTGCAAACATATCCATAAAACAAAGGTTCAGATCAAAGCATTCTTCTCCATGGAAGACATAGAAATGCATATGCTGATTAAACGGCTACCAGTTAGGCTTCGTAGCTGGGCAGAACTTCTGTTTAGAACAGAGCCCTATCCAGAGCTCTTTTTCTCATGGATCTGAAGAGCCTTAGATGAAAGGTGCGAGATAAAATCTGTGGATTGTTATCATTTATTGAATGTTTAGCAAGTAGCTTGTTCTCAGCTCAAAGTGTTGTCACACTGGCTGTGCCATTTCTGTTTGCTGTGCATTGCATTCAAGTCCAGGATCAGCTGCTTAACTATCTGTCCAAGCTTGGGCTGAGTTTCCTACCCCGGTAGTAGAATGGGTGGAGAAGTGGCTATAAAGCTTTGTCCTCTTAGCACGTTGTCACCTGTACAGTAGTAAACAATGCCCCCAAAGTACAGCCAGTTAGCACTTACAGTTTTGCTTTCTTTGAATAAAACAATTCAAGATACTGTGATCCTATAACAAGTTTATAAATCTATACATTTTGCCATTGGAGTACCTTTTTTTTTTTTTTTTAATCTTAAGCTTATTTAACACATTGGGGCAAAAAACATTGATCTATTGAACCATTTTTAAGTCCTCTGGAGAGATACAGCCCTTCTTGACAACCTGAAATTGCTTCTTATAACCCTGGAGAATATTTTCTCCACCACAGACAGAGTCATGAGGTAGAAAAATAACCCAGGATACACACACACACAAAAAGGATAAATTATTAATTTAAAATGTTTTTTTCTTCCAAAATCTTGAGCGTTTATGGAAGATATTGGGGCTTGGGTCTGTGTGCACCAGGCTTCCGGTTACCCCCTAGGGCAGTGGCCCAGTGGAAAATTTTCTTCTCAGTTAATTGGGCAGTGTGCCATGCCTAAAGCTTATCAACTTTACTGATCTGACAAAGGGAGCTTTGATTTTCAAAAGCTTAGACTGACCAAATTTGACTCTCATAAGAACATAAGAACATAAGAGATGCCAATGTTGGATCAGGCCAAAGGCCCATCCAGTCCAACACTCTGTATCACACAGTGGCCAGAAATACCAGTGCCATCAGGAGGTCCACCAGTGGGGCCAGGACATTAGAAGCCATCCCACTGTTGACCCCCCCAAGCACCAAGATGACAGAGCATCACTTGCCTCAGAGTCCCTATCTATACTTTGTGGCTAATAGCCACTGATGGACCTCTGCTCCATATGCTTATCTAATTCCCTTTTGAAGCCGTCCATGCTTGTAGCCGCCACCACTTCCTGTGGCGGTGAATTCCAAGTGTTAATCACTCTTTGGGTGAAGAAGTACTTCCTTTTATCTGCTCTAACCCGACCGCTCAGCAATTTCATGGAGTGCCCACGAGTTCTTGTATTGTGAGAAAGGGAGAAAAGTACCTCTTTCTCTACCTGCTCTTTCCCATGCATAATCTTATAAACCTCAATCATGTCACCCCTCAGTCGTCGTTTCTCCAAGCTAAAGAGCCCTAAGCGCCTTAACCTTTCCTCATAGGGAAAGTGTTCCAACCCTTTTATCATTCGAATTGCCCTTTTCTGCACTTTTTCCAAAGCTATAATATCCTTTTTAAGGTGTGGTGACCAGAATTGCACACAGTATTCCAGATGAGGTCTCACCATTGATTTATATAGGGGCATTATGATATTGGCTGATCTGTTTACAATACCCTTCCTAATAATCCCCAGCATAGCATTGGCCTTCTTTATTGCAGTCACACACTGTCTCGACATTTTCAGTGAGTTTTCTACTACAACTCCAAGATCTCTCTCTTGATCAGTCTCTGCCAGTTCAGACCCCATCAACGTGTATTTATATTTAGGATTTTTGGCTCCAATGTGCATCACCTTGCACTTGGCCACATTGAACCCCATTTGCCATGTTGACGCCCACTCGCCCATCTTTGACAGATCCCTTTGGAGTGCCTCACAATCCTCACTGGTTTTCACCACCCGGAACAACTTCGTATCATCCGCAAATTTAGCCACTTCACTCCTTACTCCCAACTCCAAATCATTAATGAACAAGTTAAAAAGCAGTGGACCAAGTACTGATCCCTGCGGTACCCCACTGCTTACCCCCCTCCACTGAGAGAACTGCCCATTTATACTCACTCTCTGTTTTCTATTAATTAGCCAGTTTTTGATCCATAAAAGGACTTGTCCTTTTATCCCATGATTTTTGAGCTTACTTAGGAGCCTTTGATGAGGAACTTTATCTCTCAAAAGGTTATACTGACAACCCCTAGTTCAAGGGATTGCCGGGATGGGCCTGCAGAACACAAAATTACAAAACCCTGGGCGTGTGAGTCCTCACACAAACAGTCTTAGTAGCTGGCACTTTTGACTATCCCAGTCGCCAGAAGCCAAGGGGCAAGCTTCTAACCTTTCTGGGACTAAACAAGAAAGTCATCCCTACAAGGTAGGCCACTTGCAGAATGAGCTTCCAAAAGCAATTAATCTGGTAGATGAGCACTTGGTTTAGATACTGGAATTAGGATTGAAGCCACCTGAAGAACAAAACACCCCAATTGTGATTAAAAATGATTTATTAAAAGTGCGCAAGGATATTTCAAAAGTGAGGAATTAAAATAACAAATCTAAATTCAAAAGACTAGTTACACAGTAAAACATTGGTTCAAAAGTACAGATGTTACCAATCTCAGCTGAAGACATTCAGCAATCAAAAGTCCTCTCTGTCCAGAGCAAGCATTCAAGATGGTTCTGTTGTCGCAACCAGGAACCAAGGCATGCTAGTTTACGAAAGAAAGCGACTCAGGAGTGCTATCCAGAAGAGCTACATTTTGGGTTACAAAAGCAAAGTTTTTTATGACTAGAGATCCAACGTGGTCTGGGGCCCTTGGACCAATCAGATATCCAGTTATTGATGTCAGTTGATGGGGTGACCCAGTTACTAGGCAAATGAGCTCAAGGGAGTTGGCCTAAGCTGAACTGATAGGACAATCTGCAGCTTTGTCCTCCCAGCCCTAGAAGGTGTGAATCATGACACTTAATTGAATGAAACATGGTTGATTGGTTGCTGAGGCACCAATGTGCTGGCCTTGGAACAAGGAGTCAGAGATAGCCATTTCCCTCCCTGCACCTGGATTCTTATCTTGTACCATGAAGTCAGCTTGCTGAATCTTCCCAGCAAAGTTCAAACACAATTATTTTTTCTTCTTGGACTTTACAGTTAGCCGTTAGAATGAGGCCTGAACCAATGTTTGAAAAATAACTAAGACCTGAACAAGAAACCCATTTTCTTGACTGTTTGTCTCTAAGGTGCTACCTGGAATTACCAGGTCCCCCCTGGCCACCAGCAAGGGAAGAAGGGGGGGGGGGTAGGGTTGCCAGATCCAGGTTGGGAAACTCCTATAGATGTGGGGATGGAGCCTGGGGAGGACAGAGACCTCAGTGGGGGAACAATCAGGGCTCTTTTTGTAGAAAAAGTGCAGCAGGAACTAATTAGCATAATAGGCCACACCCAACCGCAGAAACTCATTAGCCTATTAGGCCACACCCCTGACAGCACAGCTCAATAGCACATTAGGACGCACCCCCATGTTACCAGAAGTGTGGTCATCCAGCCACACTCACCTTTCCCTTCTTATTTTGTTTACCTTGTTTGTTGTCAAAACCCAGAGCTTTTTTTGTAGCAGGGACTCCTTTGCCTGTTAGGCCACACACCCCTAATGTAGCCAATCCTAATGAGTTTCTGCTGTTGGATGTGGCCTGTTATGCTAATGAGTTCCTGCTGGGCGTGGCCAACTCGGGAGCCAGCCGGGACTCCGTTCCTGTGCGTTCCTGCCCAAAAATAGCCCTGGGTACAATGCCCTAGAGTCCACCCTCCAAAGCATCCATTTCCTCTAGGAAGATTTTTCTCTGTATTTTAGATATGAGCTGTAAATCCAGGGGATCCCCAGTTCCATCCTAGAGTTGCCTATTAACTGGACCAGTTCCAACCTGGGGTATGCCTATTAACTGGACTCAAATCCAGTTTTACTGAGTACCTTCAAATTCTAAATGCATGGGATGGGAGGAAAAAAATTCTCCCTACCCAGTTTCTCCACCCAGTTATTATTTTATAAACCTTTCTATTTTACTTTTATTGTTTTATATTTAGTATCTTATGTTTAATATGTATTATTTTACAAACCTCTGTCATGTCTTTCATAGTCATCTGTTCTCTCAAATGAACAGCCCCATCCTTTTCAGCGTTTGTTCTTTAGTTTTTGAGCCAATCCCTTAACCATCAGTTTTCCCAGCTCTGTTTTTTATTTTTATTTTTGAGATACATTGACCAGAACTGTGTGGACTATTTCAAAGGGGACCACTCCATATATCTATATAAGGGCATTATAATATTGGTGTTTTATTTTCAGTCCCTTTCCTAATAATCCCTACTTTCCCTTTGTCACCACTGCCATGCATTGAGATCTTCAAGCTCCTCACTTTAGCCCCGAGATATTTTTTTTTCATTAGTGGTCACTGCCAGTTCAGATCCAACAAGTATATACCAAATTAGGAACTTTCCACAATCCAGTTTGGTTTTCACCATCCTGAATTATTTCTTATCCTCAGCACTGTTTATCGAAATTTAGTTTTCAATAGGATTTCCGTGTGCTGGATTTCAAATGCTCAACCCAATCTGCTCCTGAGTATGTGGCAAACTGGCTTGCATCCAATACTTGGACTCAACAAAGCTGTTGACTGCAGTGTCAGATGGCTGGTTTTTAAAAAAATATATTTTGTACACCATTTAGGAACAGACGGAGTTGAAGAACTCTTTAAGTATGAAGTATTGTCTTTGACTAAAATACTTTGGTCTGTCCTTCTAAACTAGCTGACACAAGCTGACTACAGTTTGTTATATGTCTGCAGGTTTGACAAGATATTAAGGTGAGATATTTTTGATAAGAAGGTCCACTAACTCATTGAGAACAATATGTTCAGGTGCTGCTTCAAAAGGATTGCAGAATGCAGAGAGCACAGAGCTTGGAAAGGGAACAGGTAGCTAAAGAAGGGATTGAAAATATCACAGTGCCATTCTACAAACTTATATAATAATAATAATAATAATAATATTTATTGCATTAGCAAGAAAGCCATAGCAACTGTACAGAATAAAAAAAACACCAAAACAACAACAACTACAAACTTATACAGTAAGCAAATTAGGGGGAAAAATTGTACCCTGGGTCACTTCAACCTCAAAAAGCACTGGAAGATTCAGAAGAGCTCAGCCAATGGTCAGGGTGGTGCTATATCTTCTTGGTACAGCCCTTGGTTCAGTTCTCTGGGTCTGGTACCACGTACCTCCTTCTGACATCCCACCCTCCTTATTCATCCAAACCTATTGTATTTTACTGTCTTTAATTGTATTTCATTGCAGTGTGAACAGCTTTGGGAACTTTTTAGTTGAAAGGTGGCCTACGGTGGAGGGCCAGTTTGGTGTAGTGGTAAGAGCGGTGGACTCTAATCTGGAGAATCGGGTGTGATTCCCCACTCCTCCACATGCATCTGCTGGTGTGACCTTGGGTCAGTCACAGTTCTTTCAGAGTTGTTCTCTTAAGAGCAGTTCTCTCAGAGTTCTCTCAGCCTCGCCTACCTCACAAGGTGTCTGTTGTGGGGAGAGGAAGGGAAGGAGATTGTAAACCACTCTGAGGCCCTGGTCACACGGGCCAGATAACGCATGGGGGAGGCATGGCTATTTGTGCCGTCGCAAGTTGACCCGCCACTACACGATCAGACATGACAGCGATGAACCGGGGGTTTTTTTTGTGGCGCATGCTCCTGGCGCGCTTCAACGAGGCAAAAGGAGCACGCTGGAGCAATCAGATGGAGGAAGTCCGTCTGCGGCCTGTCGCAAATGCTTGATACTGGACTTTCACGGGTACTTTTTAACTCCAGATCTTTGGCTGGACGAGACGGTATGGCGACGGGTGCGTGACGCTTGCCTGATGTGTCTGTTTGATCGCACCCTTAAAATCCCCCCGGCATTCGTGAGTATCCCGTGGCAAATTCTGTGTGTGACCAGGGCCTGAGACTCTGAGTGAAAGTCGGGGTATAAATCCAATCTCTTCTTCTTCTCTCTTCTTCTTCTATGAATGAATTAATTAAATAATAGCATGTTTTACAAAGGCCTCTTACAAGGTTAAGTTAGGATGGACCATCCCAAATATATTTCAGGTTGCTCTGAGAGCTATTTGGAACAGAGAAACTGGTTGTCACCATTCTACCTCATGAATCCTAGAAGGAATCTTGAGCAAAATCCCCACAATACATATTAGATGTTCCACTAGGTAGGTATCTGTATCCAGTCTGACACAGCACTGCATGCAGGTCAGGAGCATGCGACTGTGATGTTGACTATACTCTGTTTTATCTATTGGTGTGGAACTTTAATTTTCACTTATGACATCTGTTACTTTGTTATATAACAAGGAGCTGGTACCTGTCCATTAGCTCTTGGGAACTCTCCCCACCCAACATCTTTTTTGTGCCTTTGACCTACCAAGGACAACACTGTGTGCTCTGACCAGCAGTGGTTTTCTGGGGTCTCAGGCAGAGGTCTTTCACATCACCACTAACCTGATTCTTTTACCTGGATCAGGCAGGGATTGCAACTTGCAATCCTAGAAACACTTTCCTGGGAATTAGGAAATAAAAGTGGGCTTACTTCTGAGTAGACCTGCTTAGGATTGCTCTGTAAATCCAGGCCCTTCTGCATGCAAAACTGCTTTACCACCAGACCCAACAAAATAAAGGTTTGGCATAGTTAGTCCAAATCTGCTTTTGCAAGAAGCGTTAACTCATTCCTGGCTTTGTGCAAGCCCCGAAAAGGTTGCAAATTAAAAGCCATCCACACAATGACAGTGCAGTGTGAACTGAGTGCAACCTTAATGACACTCCTCTGCTGCAGTCATATCTCTTCCTTAGTGTTTGAATTATTAAGCTTAATTGTAGCCTTGCTAAAGCCACCAAAGCCATATTTATTGGATTTATATGTGTCATGGGCTGCTGACAGCTTTATGAGCGAAATTGATCGGAGCATCTTGATGCATTTTGTTACTCTCTTTTCTCCCTTCATAATTAAGGAAGGGTTTTTTGCACTAGGCTGACATAATTTTAATGATGCTGCTTCTATGAAAATTTTAATTAAATTTTATAAATCTATGAATTTTTCCCCATTTCTCTTTTCTAATGGGGTAATAATCTAGAAAGTATTTTTCCCCGTGCTTGTTGAGAGAAAGAATGATACGAAGAGCAATGTTTAAGGTTTCTGTATCTTCTCCCAAAATCCAGTCATTAATAAAATAACTGACTCGCATTAAAAACTAACAATAATTTCCAAGCAGAATGCATTTTAAAAGGCAAATCTCCTGCGGAAAAGGAGCTCATTTTTATAAGAGATTAATATATTTGAGAAGCAATGAGGAAATGAGAAAAAATGGAAGAGGGGGGAAAATGAGAGATTTGTGTGCCAACTGTAAAAATGCTGTCTTTAAAATGCTCCTTTTTTGTTAGATAGACCAAGAAGGAGCCCGATGAAGAAGAAAACACTCATTTATATATTAACACCCTTGAATGTGTTCTTGGTGTCAAGGATTAGGGCCCCCTCAATTTTCTTCTTATTTCTCAGAATTCACCTCCATTTGCAGAACTTCTCAATGCATCATCTATTATTCCAGAATGGTTCCACTGCTAGATATGAGAATGAGCTCCAGCATAATGTGCTATTTTTCATACAATGATAACAAGAAACATCAAAGGTCACCTTCATGCCAGGCCTTAATGTCGCTGTACTAAAAGCAGCCATGAAAGAGCGTAACACGGCTTCTGCTTAGGACCAGTCTGGCTGTTCAGGGAGGAGGGGGGGAACCAACCCAAGAGGTTACAGCATGTCCTCCAGTATGTCACGATGAAAATAGGGACACTGGTTTAACACTCCTACTCTTGTACTAAGAATCAATGTACAAGCCAGCTGCCTCCCATACTGCACAATGGTGAAAGTTCTATTCTATCCATTTGTTCTGCCAGAGCCCGCCTTGGACTAATTTAAAGGTACAGAGAGTATTTGTTCTTTTAAAGAAGTATTAGGATATGCTATATTGGCTGCGGTCACACGGAACAGAAGCCACACAAGTGAGACGGAAAACAGGCGGAGTTTCCGGGCGCGATCTCACCAGCACATCTGGGAAGCGTAGCACTTCCGTGGCTCAACCGAGGATTCCAGCCGAAACTGCGTGGCAAAAAACTAGTACCTTGGAGGTACTAGTTTCCGGAAACTGCGGGGCAAGGGCGGGCGTCTGATCGCGTTTCCGGTGGCATCCAGCGCCTGCCCATGTCCCCTTGCAAATAAGGTGTGTTTTTTTTCGTCCAAGTCTCTGTGGATGCGCACACGCACCCAACGGAGCATGCGCATTTGTCGTGTACACACAAAAAAACAACAGTTTGCCGCGGCGCGCGCTTCTTCATTGCACGCCGGCTTCTCCTGTGATTGGCACCTCTCCCTTGCCATGGAACCTCCACGGTACCTCCACAGGACCTCCACGGGAGGTCTGATCGCATAACCACGCAGTAGTTTGCCCCAGGGCAAACAGCCACGCTTCTCCCCCGCAGTTTCCTGCCCGTGTGACCGGGGCCATTATCTACCAAACTATACCAACGGATGCAATGGCTGGCTATGACAAATAGTGCCTTAGTGTTTCTGAGCATCTATTTGCAAAAGGGTGTACCACCAATGAGATGCAACTACCAAGGCCACTCTCACAAGTACCAGAAAACCCATACCATCCCTGGTTAAGCTGGGACACTTGGAGTATATAGCACAGTCTGCTGGGACCATACCCTTTCAGAATGCAAGTAGGGGTCTCATATATTTGAACGTCTCATCACATGAAAAACACCCTTCCTGAGATAGCTAGTGTCTCAAAGAAAAACCTTCTAGGTTAGTATTCTATCTAACAAACAAGTTTATTGAGCCAGACCAGAGTTGCAGAGCCAAGCAACCACAAACCACTGCTCATCTCTTGCCTTGAAAACCTCAGGATGGTTCACCATAAATCTGTTGTGATTTAATTATTCTTATTATATTAGATTTTTAAATTTCCAAAGAACAACCCACAGAAGTGGCAAGCTTGCAGAAGCAGACTGGCCATTATGGCCACCAGAAGAGGTCCTGCTGGGCTGATGGCCTTAGGGGCAACCTTTCCTGATTCCCTCATGCCTGGGTCCAGCCAGCCTAAAGGGGGAAGGAGACTGGCCCAGCCAAGCAGGAGCAGCTGCTGGGTAGAGGGAGGCTACAGGAACCAGGCAAGTTGTCCAGTGGCTGCCAGCAGGCCCAGCAAGTCCATCCTCCATCAGGGAGGCATGATGGGGAGAAGACATGTTTGGGGAGGGAGGGTTCCTGTCCACAGCCATTTTGCTCTCCCACCCTGCAAGCTTAGGAACACTTCTGAAATTCTCCAACCAGGACTTGACAACTTCTAAATTCACCTAGCTGAATGTAACCCATTAAGCCATGACTTTTCTGCTCTTTTTCTGCCTATCAAAGCAGCCATTTGAAACCATAACCCGATCTCCCCATTTTTGTGGGCTTGAAAATTGCTTGTTACATGAATCGGCTTTAGTCTTTTGTTGCTGTTTTTTTTTTTTTAATCCTTTACATATTTGTAATTTCAACTAATTTTTTTCCATATGGAGTTCAATGTGCTGTGCATTATGACAATCAGGGACAACCTTTCTCTCCATCTGTTAACTCTGCCTGGCTGAGGAAATGAGCATGTTCATTTCGAGAAGTGATTTCTTTGCTCTTCCATATCTGAAAATTACACCTTTCTTCCGGGTCATTTGTATGTGAGGAATACAAAGTTAGCTTAACAAAGAATCACAGTGACATTAACAACCTGATTTACTATCTCCTTTCATATTCCTAATAACAAGGAGTCATCTTTTTGTTCACCATAAGGCTCTTAATTCATAATTCCCTTATATCATGTTTTGTGACATTTGCAATTAAATAGTGGTGACAAAATAGATTTCTTGATGTGAGACTGAGTCCTCTGGTGGGGGGGGGCTTCCTTTTTTGACTAGATTGCATTGATTACTTCAGTTCTTCCCTTCTAGTTAAATAACACACTGAAATGAATATAGGAAATCTGTCCCTTCCCGCATGAATCTGGACTCTTTAGTTACTATGAAAGCAAGGGTATTGTATACTCCTAATTTACATAGTAGCTAAAGACTCCAGATTTTCTTGAGAGAAGGGTCAGTTTTCCTGCATTCATTTCACTGTGTTATTTAATTAGAAGGGAATAATTGCAACAATCAATACAATCTAGTCAAAAAGGAAGAACTTCCCCCACAGAGCACTCATCCCAAGAAGTCTACATGTTGTCATAGCCATTTAATTGCAAATATCACAAAACATGGTGAAAGAGAATATGGATATTAGATACTTCTAATATGGATGTTGGATACTCCTAATTGGGATGGCCCAGATCTTGGAAGCCAAGAAGGGTTGACCTTGGTTAGTATTTGGATGGGAGACCACTAAGGAAGCCCCAGGTTGCTATACAGAGGAAGACAATAGCACACCACCTGTTAGTCTCTTGCCTTGAAACCCATATGGGGTTACCATAAGTCAGCTGTTACTTGACAGCACCATCTACACACACACACCCCTAATTCTTCAAAAAGATTCAATGTGATCTTGGCTTGGATCATTTGGATTTGTTCCACTAATGGTAGCATCTTCCTCTGGCACAAGATAACAGACCCCAACACAAGAGACTTATGAACTAGCCACACACACACACACACACACACACACACACACACACACACACACACACACAATACTATACCACATTGGCTCCGTGAAAACTTCATGCTCATGTATTTTATGTTATTTGAATATCCAAAAGGAAAACAGAGCTTTAAGTATGCATCATACTGATCTTCTGAGGAGGGGAATATATCTCAAAATACATTGATGGGTAGAAACCATCTGCTTTTGCACAGTTCTGTGACAGACAGGCTAGATTTTGAAAAGATGTCACTCATGAGAACTTGATGCCACTGTAGCCCATCTTCATGTCACTATAGCTACTTGCACTCTCTTCTTGTCTTAAAGAGCAGCTGGATTTGAGTCCACTAGCACCTTAGAGACCAAAAAGATTTTGGGGGGGGGGGGGTATGAGCTTTTGAGGATTGAAGCTCCATCAGATACTTTGACTCTCAAAAGCCCATACCTCAAAAAATCTTGTTGGTCTCTGAGGTAATATTGGACTTAAATCCAGCTGTTCAACATGGCTACCTTCCAAATGTCTTAAAGAGGCTCTGAAATGATTAATGTGTGTTAATATACAGAAAGGTTCCCCTTATTCCACCTGCTGAAGTCAGGAGTCAGCAAGAGCTGGCCATGTGCATCAGAAGCCAACAGCCTGTGTCTGTACTTGTGCAGCTTTACACTTGTAAAAATTCTGAGGTAAAGGCAACTATTTGGGCACTTCTTTATCCTACTTGTAATTTTGCTTCTTTGTGGCTTTGAAGATTCTCAGCTGCCTCAGATGCTACCGTTTCTGTTTCTCAATTACAATTTGTGTATTGTTTCTTTGCTTGTTGTTTGATAGTTATGCTGAATTGGGTCACAAATCACTTGCTGGTACATTGTACCCCCTGGTCTTATTACTTCCAATAGAGGTAATCTGGGTTTTATCTATCTGGATAATTTAAAATGTACATTATGCACACTCTAGCCTCTTAAAGCTGCTTTATTAACAGAGCCATTTCATAGTCCAGTTGTTCTTTCCACTGTGGAAGGATCCTGCAATCTGTCCTGACAGCTAACTTCCCTATCCAGAGCACATTGAGTCTCTCTTCAGAATGAATTTACCTCATTTAACTTTTTAATTTCCCCCCATATCCATTTTTTTCAGTGCATTCTAAATTCTCCTTCACAAACGCA
Source organism: Gekko japonicus (assembly GCF_001447785.1). Taxonomy (NCBI): domain Eukaryota; kingdom Metazoa; phylum Chordata; class Lepidosauria; order Squamata; family Gekkonidae; genus Gekko; species Gekko japonicus. The sequence goes on along the minus strand of NW_015170900.1, from coordinate 286,352 downwards.
GGGCTTCTCTTTCAAAAAACAGCCTCTCTATTTCTCTTCTGCCATGTGTAGTGAAGGACAAATGCTTTGTTTGGAATAGGGCTGAGTTAATGTTTTACTCATTGTTGGTGGCATTTTATCAGTGGTTTCGATTGTCTGCTCTTCACTCTTGTTTTTGTAGATTGTTTTGTACTGTGCGTGTGCCAGTTGTACAACTTGTATGACTAATCCGAACCTTTAACCACAAGAAAAGGCAGGGTATAAATATGTTAATAAATTTATGCCACATTCATTCATTAAATTAGTTATTTATTGAAACATTTATACCCATATGTTCTCCAAGGACTAAAGGCAGCTTAGACGAGGGGCTGTGGCTCAATGGTAGAGCATCTGCTTGGCCTACAGAAGGTCCCAGGTTTAAACCCTGGCATCTCCAGTTAAAAGGATCAGGTAGTAGGTGATGTGAAAGACCTTGGAGAATGCCTGCTGATCAGAGTAGAAAGGCATGGCCTTGTTGAATCCATGATCTGACTCAGTAATGCCATGTTGCAGTGAAACAATACCAGTTAAAACAGCCTAAGCTTTCTCAGCTCACTGGTCCATTAGCCCCACTAAAAGGTCCTCTGAAGAAAAATAGCATTTGCATGCCGTGCAAAAAACAGCAAGTGACAGTGCCCTCTGTACTTCTTCAGGCAAACATCGAAAGCAGTGGTCCTGCCACTGGAAATGTCCTTGCCTAAGCTGAGTCAGAGGGCACTGATTAGACAGAAGGAACCTTGAGGAGAAAGCCATCTGGTAAATAGACAAGGAATATTTATATTTATGACATGTGTATAATGTGGAACTTTGAAGCCTAAGAGAATTTATTCCAGCATAGGTTTTTGGGAATCAGGGCTCATTTCATCAGATATAGTACACATGGATCTGATTAAGTGAAATCTGACCCAAAAAAAGTTTCTGCTGAAATACGTTTCAGGAAGATAAACATGTTGGCCTGCAGTTAGGGTTGCCAAGTCTGGGTTGGAAAATACCTGGAGACTTTGGGGGTGGAGCCAGGAGAGGGTGTGGTTTGGGGGAGGGGTGGGGCCTCAGCATAGTACAATGCCACAGAGTCCACCCTTCAAAGCAGCCATTTTCTCCAGGGGAGCTGATCTCTTTCGGCTGGGGATCAGTGGTAAAAGCGGGAGATCCCCAGGCCCCACCTGGAGGCTGGCAACCCTACCTGCAGTAGATGAGCTAGATTCAAGTACAATAGCACTTTAGAGACCAAAATTTTGTGGGCATAAATTTTTGAGAGTCAGGGAGATTTGACTCGCAAAAGTTTGTACCCCCAAAATCTTGTTGGTCACTAAGGTGCTAGTGGACTCAAATCTAGTTCTTCTGTGGAAATGAGTTTTCTCTAAGGTGCCACTCGGCTTCTGTTAATTGTTGCTGCAAACAGACTAACACTGCTACTCCCTCTGACATCAGGCAGACAGTGTGTACAGTGTGAAATACCTCGGGGTGAGGGACGTCTCTGGATGATCCTAAACACCCACCACCACCACCTAGGTATACCAACCAGAAACAGGCAAAATACCCTTGTCTCTCTCTTAATAGTGTTAGAGTACAATTCCAAGCAGGTCTCTTTAAGAAGCTGATTCAAGTCTCCTCAGTAGGGCTTTACACCCAGGACAGTGTTCTTAAGATTGCCCCATAAATCCCCACAAGTGCAGTTCCTGGGTCCAGTAGTCAAATGATAGCAAAGATGCTTATTTGCTCCTAGCACTGCTTTCCATCTTCAGGTCCCCGGACCCTTCCAGAGATAAGGGCAGGGGCATCCCTGGCCAGGGACAATGAGGGGAGTAGCTACATCAGGGCCTAACTCAGAAGGAAGGGTCAAGTATAGGGTTGCTAGTATTGGGTGTGGAAATTTTGGGGTGGAGTCTGGGGAGGGGAGGGACTTCAACAGGGTGTAATGCCATAGGATCTCCTTTCCAAAGCAGCCTCTTTTTTTTTTTTGCAAGCGGAACTGATCTCTGTCACCTGGAGATTGGTTGTGATCCCAGGAGATCTCCAGCCACCCCCTGGAAGTCGACAGCCTTAGTGAACTGGCCAAGGTGGCAACCAAGAGGATCTGAAAAAAGACTGTTCCCCCAGATGCAGGACTAGCAATTGGGCCTGAGGCAAGCAGCTCAGAAGGAAAGTGTTGTTAAAGAAAAGAAACATTAAAGATAAAAATCATTGGGTCTACCGGAGAGAAAACTTGCCACCAGAAAACAAGAGGGGAAATAATATTGGTTATTTTATCCTATCAACATGACCTATTTGTAGTAGGGGAGGAAGCTGAGCACTAGTTTATCCTGGGACTCAAAAGCACATGTATGCTTGCCATTGGGGCTTAATGGAATCTAAAGGGAGGCCAAGCATTGTCAACGGATGTCTGTGGGAGGAGATGAAACCAAGCACATATCCAGTCATTTGTGGACCGGTGTCAAATTTAGCATGTTGCTGGAAGTTTTGGGTTTTTAAAAAATTTCTTTACTGTACTTATATGCAACCTCTTCATTAAGAGCCAGTTTGGTGTAGTGGTTACGTTTGCAGACTCTAATCTGGGAGAACCGGGTTTGATTCCCCACTCCTCCACTTGCACCTGCTGATGTGACCTTGGGTCAGTCACAAGCTCTGGCACAGCTGTTCCTGAAAGAGCAGTTTGTGTCAGAGTTCTCTCATCCTCACCCACCTCACAGGGTGTCTGTTGTGGGGTGGGGTGGGGTGGGGAGGGGAAAGGAGTTTGTAAGCCGCTCTGAGACTCCAAGTGAAGGGCGGGGTATAAATCCAATCTCTTCTTCTTCTAATAATAATAATAATAATAATACCTGAAGCAGTTCACAGCAGAATTAGAAGATGTAATTGTCTAATAAAATCAATACACAAACACAGAACAACATTGGCCAGATGTAAAAAATCAAATAATCATAGCCTAAGAGACAGACACCAAGCATATATCCTAAAAACAAAACAAAAACAAACAGTGAGGGAGTGGGAATGGAAAGAAGGCCAACCAATTTAAAATTTTGTGAAAACCTAGGCAACAACTGCTATTTAGATACGGATGCCAGCCTCCAGGTGGGACCTGGTGGTTCCCCAGAATTACAGCTCATCTCCAGACTACAGAGATCAGTTCCTCCAGAGAAAATGGATGCTTTGGAGGGTGGACTGTATGGCATTGTACCCCACTGAAGTCCCTGCCCTATCCAGGCTCCATTACCAAATCTCCACAAGTTTCCCCACTTGGGTCTAGCAACTCCACCTCCCCCACCTCCCACCAGTGTCTGGGGAAACCGGGCAACCCTACATTTGGAGATTATCCAATAGCTGAGACATAGCAACAACAAAAACACTTTAACAATACCTATGAATGTGATGAAATAGTGAACTCAAAGGAAGCACATTACCTGGAGTGGCGTGGTTGCCACCTCTTCTGTCGCTGCTTCCATACCGCTTCATATAATGAGTGTTTGTTCCACATATACTGTGCTGGTAGTCTCATTACAAGGTTCTCTACATCCGATCAAACAGAAATAGCTGTCCTTGAAAACCTTGGTTGGTACAGAATGCTGCAGCCGGGAGTTGACTGGAGTAGGTTGCAGGGACCGTATCACTCCAGTCTTGGCCTATCTACACTGGCTCCCTGTTTGTTTCCAGGGCCAATTCAAGGTGCTGGTATTGAGCTTTAAAGCCCTATATGGCTTGGCTGTGGTTGCCAGACTCCAGTTGGGGGTGGGGGATCCCCCAGTTCGGAGCCCCTCCCCCCACTCCTCTGGACTACTCATCTGTCTACTGCCAGCAGAAGACTTCTGTTTTGTCTTGTCCAGGGGTCATTTGGGGGGGGGACGCGGGGGGACGCCATCCCCCCGGGTGAGGTGCGGGAGGGTGGGGCCTGGAGCTCCCTGCTGGTGCCCGCTGGAGGTCGCCGCCGGCTGTGGGGAGGACACACTTCCGGTGATGTCAGGGGGTGTGGCATATGCTAATGAGTTATGCTAATGAGTCCCCCTAGCTCTTTTTCTACGAAATGACCCCTGGTCTTGTCTAGTGTTCCCTCAGTGACCCCTCCTTCTTTCCCTGTGTTTTAAGTGCTGTTACTGCATTTTTACACACATTTTAGTTTTCATTTTAATTGTTTTAATGCTCTGTTTTTTATTGTTAGCTGCCTTAGTGGCCTCTGACTGGGCAGAAAGGTGGGCTATATATTTTGTAAACAACAACAACAACAATAGTGTCTGATTGCACTCTTGTTACACAGTGGTATAGGAGCAACCATAGAGAGATGCACTTACCATACCTCTATAGGTAACTAAACCTTAGAACTGAGTGTAGCCAAAGGCAAGCCATTTTATTCTTGCACGTGTCCATGACTTCATAGAGCAAAATGGAGAATTACACTTGGTTTAAAGCTAGGAATGTCTTTTTATTCTTAGCAATGATTACTGAATGACAATTTTTTCACAGCGTTTCTTGGAGGAAATAACAAACAAACAGAAATAGCAAAGAAACAGAAAGGTAGTTTCACATTTTCTATGGCAATGTCATAACCTACATTTTCTCATTTACAATTTCCCATTACACATATGGTAACTCCTCTTACTATCCCGTTGTATTCTGAAACATTTGAGTTCATGACCTGCAAAGGACAAAAGAAAAACAATAATTAAATACTGGTATTTGCTGAAAGACCTACTAACAGCTCTTTGAATGTTTTGTGGCTCATAGAATGATAGGGGTCAGCTTTTTCAAATGGCATTTCTGTTCACCTTTACAATAGTACAGCATTTCTCGAAGCTCATTCATGCAGATATGGTTCTTACAATTTCTCTGTCCATATAATTTACAATATAAATTCTTCACACAAAAGGAAGGAAGGAAGGAAGGAAGGA
>NW_015170900.1:267266-281366 GCF_001447785.1 Gekko japonicus | reverse complement strand
GAGGGAGGGAGGGAGGGAGGGGAGGGAGGGTGTGTGGGAGAGAAAAAGGACTATGCAGAGTATTTTTAACATTTCCTCCTGGTCTAAACCCTCAATTTTTCTTGACTTCTTAAGGGGCAAATCTTATTTTGAAACCTTAGTAGAACTTCCAGCAAGTTACTGTTCAGGCATACTGCAATCTGCTTATCTCAGACAAACTATCTTGTTACGAATCCTCTAAACAAACAGATATTTAACTTATTCTTATAATCATGTATAGTTTTGTGAATGGTTTAGGGTCTCCTCGTTTTGGTATTGTTTTTGTAGATTTATTTCTGTTGTGTATCCGTGATGAGAGCCCATCGAAATCACATCATAGTAGGAATGCCCAGGCTCTTTCTCACGCAGACCCTAAAAATGTCAACACTTACCAAAATTCTTTGTATTTCTCTAGTAATTAGTCCCTTAGCCAGGATTTTGTGGCTTGTGGGGCAACTTTTTTTCAGGTGGGGCGGCCCTTATTTGCCATAATGAAGGGGGATGGCGTGCACCCTTCTCCCTCCCTTCCTGCAAGATTTAAAGGGCCCTTCAGCTGATCAGCAGGGAGCACATGGCCCGCTGATCAGCTAGAGGGGAATTTAAATCTTCCAGGAGGGGGGGATCCCTTTAAATGCTTTTGGGAAGAAGCAGAAGCCCTCTAAGAAAGGGGGCTGGGCCTTAAAGGAAGGGGGCGGAGCCCCCAATAGCCCCACTGTAGCTATGGGCCAGAGTTCTTCAGAGCTTTGTCCTGAACAGGACCATCCACATCTCTGAATGTAAAGGTTATACACAAAAAAATTTATTACCATACGTACGTGTAAGTTATATATGAATTTAAAATGAGCTCCCTATACTTCTTATTGACACTCGGGGGGGGGGAACTAGTCTTCCTTTCGTGCAGATAGAGTAAGTGATTTTTGCATTCAGGACTGATGTTTCTGGAATCGTATCACAGCAGTGGTATCTTCTACCCTGCCCTGTTCTATAAGTTGTTAAAACTTGTATTCATGGAGGAAGCACAGATACAGTGAGCTAATTATTGATGTTAGGTGCCAAATACAAGTTGGTCTTCTTCCTGAGGTAGATCAAGATGGGTAGCCATGTTAATCTGTCTGTAGCAGTAGAAAACAGTAAGAGTCCAGGAGCACCTTAAAGACTAGCAACATTTGTGGCAGGGGATGAGCTTTTATGAGTCACTACTCACTTCTTCAGATACAGCTAGGGTTGCCAAATGGGCCCGGGGGGCGGGGTATTCCCTGCTTTGGCGACCTGATTTTCGACGCGACAAAAATCGGGCCCGGGCGAATCCCCCCCCTTGTGCGCGCGTCGCCCGGATGTGCCGTCGCACGCTGGGGGCGGGGCCACAGCCATAGAGTTTTCCCCTCAAATGGCTGTGGCCCCGCCCCAGTGTGCGACATCACATCCGGGTGACGTAGATATGGCGCGCGCACACCAGGAGGTAACCAGGAGTCCCCCGCCGAGGAGGTAAGTAACATTTGGCAACCCTAGATACAGCTAGGATGTGAGTCCATCTGTCCTTATATCTTATATTTGAAATCACTCCACTCTTAAGGAAAGATGGACCCACATTCTAGCTATATCTGAAGAAGTGAGCAGTGGCTTACAAAAGCTCATCCCCTGCCACAATTTTTTTTAGTCATTAAGGTGCTACTGGACTCTGGCTCTTTTCTTCCTCAGGGATAGAATACAATCTGGAAAATTTTATTCAGAAATCTATATGGTTTTCCCCAATCCAATTAAAAGAGTTTGGTAGAGCTTTCTTCGTTGTCCTCACTGTAGTTTCCTGCTTTAACAAACAGCCTTCCAGCATTATTTGGATTTTTTAAAATGCTTGTTATTAGTTTTGCTGACTTGGGATCCTTGACATTTTTGAAAATCTGATATTTTCTTACTAAAAACCAGGTATTTTTTCTTAAGTCAGAGCTATTTGGTCAATAGCAACAAAATTGTAATGTAGGTTTCCATCCTGTGGGCAATCAGTTGAGGAGCAATTAATAAATGGTAGGTTTTAGCTACAAACTTTCATGAAGCTTATTGCAGTAAAAAAGAAATGTGCATATTGCAAGCATGTGTGCCATATGATTCAAGCACCATTGAAATGATCACAGTATTTCAACATGAAGTGTGTGAATTTTAATATAATTATACCCTTAAAAGCCAACCCTCTTTTATTTTTTGCATCTCAGTCTTAAACACTTGGAAGTAAACCTTTGTTGGTTTAGATGAAAATCACTTCTAAGTAACTTTACTAGAAGCTACAGGAAGTTACAATTCAGTGTGCTTTCATAAATATGGGGGGGGGTATTTTATGGGCTTCTTGGTAGCTGTTCTTCAGTACTTTGGTCATGATATTTGATATGAAAGACCATGCACATTTATCAGATTAGCCATTGGTTAAATTTGCTGTCATTTGTACCAAAATGCTGTAGCGTGCAGTTCTTGAAGTTTCTTAATGTGCTTCTGCTTCATTTGCTCTGTTTGCCAAGCAGATATTGATTGTTCTTTAGAACAGAGAGTGATAGAGTCATTCTGCCAGGGTAAGAGTTAGGCAGGGGATGGGAGACGTCATGGCTTCCCCTTGTAATTTGGACCCTCTTATGTTGCAGGTAGTGAGGGTATGCCGTAAACAACAAACGTATCTACCACCAGGTCTTCTTCCACATCCAGTGACATGTACAGGGAATTTCCAGTGCTGATTCAGATTCCCCAGTGCTGTCTCCACTGGCATCCAGAACCAATTGTGCCAGTAATTGTACTTTTCCCCAAAAAAAGGTCCAAGGAACATTGTAGGAGGTATGATCCATGTCTGAATATCACAGGGTTTGTCTCCAATGATCAATGGTTTCACTTGCATGCTGTTGATCCCTTGTGACAACTCAGGTGACAAAAGTCAGGACTCAGAGTACAATTGATCAAGGTGAGGAACCTAGTTATCAAATCAACCTCACAATCCAGTTTTATTTCAGAGTACAGGGAAAGTTTACTGATGACATTCCCTGAGGTTTTCACAGGTGGTAGTTGCTAAGCCCCAGCCACAAGACATTGAATACCAGTTTGTGATGGTAAGTTTTTTCTGGACTGGACCACATATCACATAACTGTGTCCTGGCAATGCAAAATGTGGCTCATCTCTTTGTCAGTGTCCCATTAGGTCTTCTGAGACATTGAGAAGGAGACCTTGAAACAACTAGCCATCCCGTTCCTCTGGGTCACTCATGGACCACCAGAAGTCATCATACCTCACCAGAGACTGGCACATAGACATGGCCATGTCTTCCATGAGCAGTTGTGACATTCTCCAAAAGGTTCACAAAGGTCTAAGTGTCAGCATCCAATGGCAGCCAAAGGGCACCGTGCCAGTTATTGATGTAGCCTGGATATATGTTCATCTTGCAATGCTAGCTGCGATCTTCACACTGGTGCCGTTGCAGAATATTCTGCCTGGGCCATCCCTCTTCAGAATGGAATTATTCTCACCTCATCACCTACTTTGCTAACATATGCGTAGATACAGATTCCAGAAGGGTGACCTTCTAGTACCTATTCTCTCTTTTGGCCATCATGGTTCATCTGGAAAGCATTTTCAGCCCACCCCCAGCACTGAGCTGCAGTGTAGAAGCAATGGCAGACTTCCTCACCCCAGGAATGAGCAGCATCACAGGGGTTGACCATTCCTGGGGTGGCAGAATCCCAAACTTCTCAGAGCTGGATATGTTCCTGATAAGGCTGCCACCCTTCAAATGAGGCTTGACGATCTCCTGCTTTTGCAGCTGATCTCCAGAAGACAGATATCAGTTCCCCTGGAGAAAATAGCTGCTTTGGAGAGTGGACTCTATGGCACTGTACCATGCTGAGGTTCCTCCTCTCCCCAAATACCACCCTTTCCAGGTTCCACCCACAACACCTCCAGGTATTTCCCAACCCAGAGCTGGCAGTCCTAGTTCCTGGGGTGGGGTGGAGTATCTATCCCTTGGACACCTTATCCAATTTTAATCAAGCTGTAGTAAAGGTCTGCCAATTGTTACTCTTCTGTTAAGGAAAACTGAAATATATTAACATTGCAAGGAGCAGAGATATGGCGCCCATGAAAGTGTTACCTTACTGTCTCTCTTTCTTGAATTTTGTGTGTGGTACCCTAGCTATGTCATAGTGCACATGCTCCATAACTGTGGAACCTTTCAGGTTAAATGACATGAACTTGATCAAGTTGTCCAAGGGAGGGGATAGCATGGGCTCCAAAATGCATCATCATTCTCAGATAACTGTGGCCTCTAAAATACCTCTGTTTGTAATCTCTGCCCTGCAGTGTAAATTTGCAGTCAACTGTGTTATTTGGTCCAGATCAAATCAAGCTAGGGTTGCCAAGTCCTACCTGTTGCTGCAGCAGGGGACTCCTGGCTCACTCCTGGAGTGTGTGTGTGCACGCGCGCCGCAACCACATAATCCGGAAGTGACGCAACCACGGCAGGCACGCTGGGGGTGGGGCCACGACCATCCGAGAGAAAACCATAGAGTTTCCCCTCGGATGACCGTGGCCCCGCCCCCATTGTGCCCGGCGTGGTCACATCACTTCTGGGTGATGTGCACGTCATGTACTTTAGGGGTGGGGTTCCCCCTGGGACCCGATCCGCCGGCAGCGGGGAACGGGCCTCTGGGGTGGGGGTTTCCCCGCCCCCTGGGGGGACTTGGCAAGCTTAAATCAAGCCTAAACTTTCCATAGAAATTAAAATGACTAAAGTGAGACTATCACACTTTGGTCACATTATGAGAAGACAAGGGTCACTGGAAAAGACAATAATGCTAGGAAAAGTTGAATGCAGCAGGAAAAGAGGAAGACCCACCATGAGATGGATTGACTCAGTCCAGGAAGCCCCGGGTGTCATTTTGCAAGACCTGAACAAAACTGTTAATGATAAAATATTGTGGAGGTCATTGATTCATAGAGTCACCATAAGTCAGAAGTGACTTGCTGGTATTTAACACCCACACGTGTTATCTGATCCTGAGTTTCAGGGATCCCTGAAGAAACAAAAAAGCTTCCCTTTGAATTTCTCCCTGTGTAGCTGAAGGGACATAGCAAAAGTATTCTGAACTCAGCAAAAAGCTTTGACGCAGACCATTACGGAATTAACAGAGTAAGAATTGTCTGCGTCATTGGACAAGGATGAACTTTTTGGCATAGCAGCATTAACCGCGAACCTGGTGTTCCATTTCATGTTTCCTGTTGACCTGACATAAAGTTAAAATAGTGTAATGCTGGTGGAAGAAATTGCTATAATGCGGAGCTCACAAAAGAAACAAAGTACATTGACATTCCATGTGTGTTTAGGAACAAATGACGATATGCATGAAGAAGACAGTGAGATGGTGCCAGGAGAGAAGAAAGATATCACCTAAATGAGTTAAGGGAAGAAAAATTATTGGGCTGCAGTAAGCCATCATTTAAAAGGAATAGCTTTGGCGTGTATGTCTTACACAATTGTAAGGCAATGGTAAAAGGAAATTATGTTTCATTTGCAGTAACTCAAAGTCGGCTTACACAGCTCAACTTTTGCAAAGGCTGTAATAAATATGCCAGATCACAATTAATCTAGTTTGCTGTGGGAAAAGAATAGTTCATTTTGGATTATTCTTTGCACTTAACATCTACATTCTTTTTTTCCTATATCACAAAAAATTGCTATGATTCAGTAGTGTCTTGACAGGGATATGGATAGCCAGAGATTGCTATATCTCAGTACCACATACCTGAAACCTTATCTTCCTCCCTGCCCAGGTACTGAAAAAAAATTATGACACCTGAGTTTAGAAATGGGGGGGGGGGTGTTCAGGCTCCAGAGCAGAACTATGACTTCTAGTGGGAAGGGAAGTATTTCTAGATTGGCCTCAGAATTTGCAGTTTTCCAGCCTTCTAGCAGGTGGGGTGTTTTTGCCTCCTCTTCTCTTCTTCTAAGGACCTGAGGTACTGTACAAGAACACCACGTGATGGCCTTGTGATACAGTTCCTTGGTGCATTATTTATTTGCTTATTCACACCTTTCATGCCCCATCTTTCTTCCAGTTGGGACCCCAAAGTAGCTTACCGCATTCTCCCTCATCCGTTTTACCCTCATAACAACCCTGGGAGATAGGTTAGGCTGAGAGTGTGTGAGTAGCCCAAGGTCACCCAACAAGCTTCTACGACAGAGTGGGGATTCAATAATGCCCTCTGCATTGCTGGGCAAGAGGTTGCAGTGCAGCGGGGACTCAATGAAAAAGAAACACCTTTCCAGGGAACCATCAGGCATGCACCAAGATGCTCAGTTAACTGGTGGGTAGTAGATAAAAATTAGGCTGGTGGGTGGGTGGGGGGGGAGAGGGGAAGGAACCCAGGGTTGCTGCTTTCCTGAGCAAAGCATCTGCAGTATCTTCCAATTTCCCACCCCACTAGTTTCATAGCTGTGGAAGGGAAAGCAAAGTATGAGCAGGGATCACAGGCAACCAAGGCATTTAAGATCACCTTGGTGGCTGGCGCTGCATAACTGCACCATAATTTTCTTGGGCAGATACTGCAAAGGGGAGGGGGGGAGGGAAAGCTGAAGATATCAGGACAGATACAGGTAGGTTGGCTGGTAGTGGAAAAGGGACAGGGAATAGGGGAGAGGCTGTGGGGACTTTCAGGGAAGGAAAAGGGGAAATAGAGAGTGATGCCCTCTGCTAGTCCTTGTGGGTTCCCAACTTGTAACTATATAAAAGCGAACTCTGAGGAACATTGTAGTTCTTCAGTACATCTTATATATTTCACTGTGTATGTATTGTGAAAGAAAGATTGTTAACTTTCCAGTAATTGGGGATGTTTCAGATACATGTCCAGACTTCCCTCAAAAGATGATAAAAATGTTGTTTTTTTCAAATCTCTCTTAAGGACAGAAGCAAGATTATTAGCAGTATCTGCAGAGCCAATCAATGAAACAATGACAGATCACTGTCAGTTACAGAACCAGAGACACAAGCAACAGAAATATTGAGCATAAAACAATGTGTAATCTCTCTTTGGCAAGATGGAAGTATTCAGTTGATCAGTTTCTTCGTGTGTTTCAGTGATTCATGGTTTCTTATGACACTAGACTGGTTTTTTAACACCTTTGGGTGTTTGGACATAAATGATATGGTTAGCGGTTCTTTTACTTGGGTCTTGGAACAAGAACTTTATCATTGCAAGAAGGAACAAGTGGTTTTGCTGCTTGGAAGGTCATCTTTTTTATTCCTTTGAGAGAAAAAAAGTAGGTGAATCCAAAGCTAATATATGCAGAAAAAGAATCAGGCAAGCAATGTCCCGGATCCATCTGAAATGAAGAAATCTCTCCAAAGAAACGGGCTGACTCTTGGGTGACTCAGAGTGCCGTGATAAATGTGCTTACAGGCCCTTTTGACAAGAGCCTTAGTCTTTCTCTCTCACTTACTTCTAACCACCCCGGCGACATTATCAAGCCTTAGAAGAGATCTTCATGTTGCAACACATCATGACTGAAAAATGGCCAACCAAGCAGCAGAGGTTTAACACTGAAAAAGAAGGCAAAGCTTGCAATTTAGTTTTTCTTCATTTTTTCCTGTCTTTCATATGGCAATATTTTGTTCACTCCTCAAAGTCACATGATGTTACACATGACCAGATTGCCATTGTTTCTCTGATTATTTGTATACAGGCACTCTGTTTGCCTAGCCCTGGCCTGGATAGCCCAGGATAGCCTGATCTCATCAGGTCTCAGAAGCTACACAGGGTTGGCACTGGTCAGTATTTGGATGGGAGACCACCAAAGAAGACCAGGGTCACTATGCAGAGGTAAAGGTAAAGGTAAAGTTTCCCTTGCTCGAAACCCGGTTGAATCCGACTCTAGGGTTGCGGTGCTCATCTCAGTTTCAAAGCCGAAGAGCCAGCGCTGTCCGAAGACGCGTCTCCATGGTCATGTGGCCGGCATGAATAAACACCAAGGCGCACGGAACACTGTTACCTTCCCATCGAAGTGGTACCTATTTATCTACTTGCAATTTCTTGCTTTCGAACTGCTAGGTTGGCAGACGTAGGCAATGGCAAACCACCTCTGAATTTCTCTTGCTTTGAAAACAGCACAGGGTCCCCATAAGTTGGTTGCAACTTGACAGCAAAAACAAAACAAAAACCTTGTTTATTTATCTGGGTTTGTTTGCATTCCTCCCCCCCTAATATATTTTTTCTTTATTATGCACTATGCTATTTTTAATGTGCTTGTTGGAATAATCACTGCAGTTGTACACTGGCCCATGGTGGTAGATTCAGGTGGGTAGCTGTGTTGGTCTGAAGCAACAGAACCAAGTTTGAGTCCAGGGGCACCTTTAAGGTTATCTGAAGAAGTGTGTTTGCACACAAAAGCTTATACGTTGAATTAAACATTGTTGGTTTTAAAGGTGCTGCAGCGGCGAGAGTGCGGGGCTGTCCTTCCATCCCCAATCACCAGGGGTGTGGCTTCCAGGAGGGATTGCTTCCCCCCCCGACTTTCTGCAGGGGGAAGGGCTGTCCCAGGGCCCCCAGGCAGGCAGGCAGGAGCCGTGGCTTCTTACTGTGCCTCCTCAACCTACACAAGTGTCGTGACTCCCCCTGGCCACCCGGCGACCAGTCCTGCGGGAGCTTGCTGGCGTGGACTGCCAGCCGGGGCACTGATGGCCCATGGGCGAACTCCCCTCTCAGACAGCCGCTGCCGACTGGGTGAATTCTACACTCCGAGGTGTTACCCCCCCTGCGACCCACCTGGCCCCTCAACCACCTCCCGGCCCCCTGCTGCCCCTGCGGCCCCAGGCATTGCGGTGCGTGCTTTGGGCAAGTTGAAGCCCGGGGGAGTCTGCTGCGAGAGCCCGTCCCTTGCACAGGGACGTCAGGCTCGGGCGTCAGGCCTGTGTGGCCTCTTACGTGGGAGTAGTGCCATTTCATTTAAGGCTGCTTGTGAGGGGGGGTGCCACAAGGCAGCCTCGCCTGGGGGGGCACCACAAGCTAGCCTTGCCTAGTGCGCAAAAAAACCTCGGGCCGGTCCTGTACAGGAGAGAGAGGCTGGCAAGAAACGAATGTACTGTATCCTGTCTATGTTGCTTTGGTGATATTAAAAGGACAGCCCCATAACTAGGTAATGCTCTTCAGATCCAGACAGTCAGAGGAAGCAATCCAAAGCAGATCTACTTAGAAGTAAGTCCCATTTTATTCCATGAGACTTATTCGTAGGGAAGTGATTTTAGGATTGCAGCTATAATAGAGTAAGTCATAGGATGTTCTAAACCTTGATCAGTATCAAGGGACTCGGGTATTATGGATCAAGAAATTCATTAAAATATGAATTCAAGACAAGGTAAGCTGATGAAGATGGTATCCGATTATGAAAATCATGAGAATCACAATGGACTGTAAGTATCTCCAAAAGGATCTCTCAGAACTGGCCAAGAGTCTGTATCAAATAAGGTTCAATATAAATAAATGTAAGGTGATGGACACTGGGCAAAAAAAATTCCTAAATTTAAGGATGTACTGACAGAGTCTGAACTGGCAGCCGATGGATGGGGAACATATTTTGGAGTTACTGTGGATAGTTTGATGCATGGCAGTGGTTAGAAAGCCGTCAGATTTCCATTCAGCAGTTCCCCCAAATTGCAGTACACCATCCTGAGTTTCCCTAACACAGTGCTAGCTCCAAGTCTGTGAGGAAATCCTAGGCAGGATGCCTTCCAGCAGTCTCCTTCTAAGCACTTCATTGCCAGCACACCTCATTCTTCTCCATTCTGTCCGTTGTGTGCACAACACACACGGTTGTTGCCGGAGAGTCTTTCCTCCATTCCCTTCCAGCCAGGACGTTGGGAGTGTGTCCCAAAGGCTCTTGCACTATATCAAGGGCCTCTGCAGGGAGGTCATGTTTCCTGGTAGAAGTGGACAGGTCAAGTGTCCCTTGTGGTGGGCTATTTTGAAAGGTACCCAATGCTGGATGTTGGTCTTGCCCTGACACTGGAGATATTTGCTGTCACACAACTCCTCTTGTGCACCATGGACTCATTGAATCAGGACAGTAATTTGTGGTGGTTAATGCTTCTTTAAAAACTTCTTGAGTTTCTGCCAGAATATGATAAATGCTGGCTGCTTTATATTGCTAAAATATAGTTGCGTAACACTGGCTTGGGCTACAGTCCATATTGGGTTGACAGCGCAAGCACAATTCCAGTTGATTTGAATGGCCATGCATCACCCTTTTAATCATCTCTTTATTGTGTTTCTAAAGAGAATCTAGGAGCTCAAAGGCCTGGTTGAATCCCAGAAGATCATGAACATTCCACTCCATTCAGTGGTATTGGATAGATTACATTCTGTTAACAAGTGGGCAGGTCTGTTTTTAGCTGCCAGCCACTTGGTTTTGGCTTCCAAAATACACCTCTAGAATTACAATTATATATCTGTTTTAAACAGTAAATTGCCATATATGTGGCAGTTCCAAAATATTGTTTGGCATGGAGTCCTGGCATCCAAAAACTCTACCCTGTTGGCTGTGATGAAAAGCCCTTCTCCCCCCAAATAAGAACAGAAATATTTGCATATTTATCCAGAATGTCTTGGTTTAAATTTCACATCTCTAGGTAGCCAACATCTGCTATTCTATGGGAAACAATGCCAGTGGTACTTGGGGGAAGGCCACTGATAAAGGGATGGGGTAGGGGGGGAATGCATTCCTTTCAGTCTCTGAAGGTATATTAAGAAATAGCAGCCTCAACAATGGTAACACACAAAGAACAGTGAGCAAAGAATCCCTCCCCAAATGTTGTTTGCATCCCTATTGCACCAACTGTCTGCATGGATAAGACAAAACCATGATTAGTACAGGGGATTCTTCCTTTCTTCTTCCTGTTCTCCTGTAAACCCCAGCTCTTGATCCTTTGACTCTGCCAAACATCACTGCTTAGTAGCTACTAAAAATGGGAGGAGAAAATAAAGGTAAGTTATGTCATGGTCAATGTTCCCTCTAAGCTGTGGAGTCCTGTGAGCAAAAATTCTACGTTGTGAGCTACCGGCATTAAAGTTATGAGTGAGCAATTTGGCTACTGCGTAAATTAAGTTTCCTCTGGAGCCCTCTTGCCTGAGCTAAGGCAAAAATGTGTGAGCTGGAGGCTAAAAAACTGTGAGCTAGCTCACGCTAGCTCAGCTTAGAGGGAACACTGGTCATGGTGCTGGGAATAGAATGCAGAGAAGGGAGACAATGGTGCCTAGCTGACACTGTGACCCTCTCCCCAATGACATTCATCTTCCTCTGTGCACATATGCAGAGGTTAGTGTCTTCGGGGTTGATGGCTATAGATGCACAGGTCCACCTACACATTACAAAGTCCTCATGTTCGTTGAAAAACATGAGGACTTTGTATCACACACGCAATATTATGAATATTATGCCTCCCGGATGCATTCTGGTTCTTTTTTGTTTATGACTATGGCTTGCAGGGAGAAGTGGAAGTAGCCTCCCCCTCCCCCGATTTTTGTGTCTTCGGTCCACTACATGGAGCCACTGTTGGTTTCACTGTGAAACTTAACATGTAGCCGTGCAAGTGGTGGGATACTTGTGAATAGTGAGTGGGCACCGCTACAAATGGTTGCCATGATTAAAAAATGGCTGCCAAGGGGTGCTGGGACCAAACCAAAAAATGGTGGAAGGTTGCAATCTAAGCGTCTTCCTATGATGGAGGTATCTGTTTCTGACTGGGTGCAAACACAAAGGTGATGCCTCCTGGAGTCTTCTGAAGGATCTCCCACTCCAGTTTGGTGGAGGAGAGGCAAGGTGGGTCCTTTACTTTGGAGAAAAGATGCAGAGAAGAATAAAATGTATACCAGGAAACCCATTGGCATGTTCATGGTGCCTATGGTTGCCATGTCAAGGTATCATTGCAGTATCGTTGCAAAATGCAAAGCATTTTGGAGGCTGCCACAATTGGATAAATAACATCAGTGGTGACCTTATGGGGAAGTATCAAAAGACCACAGTGCAAATGCCAATTTTGTAGTGGAGCAGAGAGAAATGGTAGATACTTGGGAAGGATGATAACAGCAAACAGATAAGGAGTATCTTGTTTTAATATCATTTGTCTATTTCACTGTCGCCAAGAGATACAGTTCTAGAATACTTTCAGAGGACAAATGGATAATTTGGTAGGCTCAGACAAATTACACTTTGAAATGGTGGCATGTTTATTCTTTAAAAGAATGACCAAGAACTATTGAATGCCTATTTGCCCTTCTGTGCTAGATCTTCCCATTTTTAATAATGAGCTTTTTAAAATAAACATTTCCCTGGCTTTCCAAAGCATCAGAAATGGCATTTTCTCACTTTCTCTATTTCAAATATGCCATCATAGAGAAGCGAAGGGACAAGGAGAGGGAGGGTTATTTGTCTCCATCTATTCCAGTTATGCTGTTAAGTACTGATTAAATGCACAGAGCTGCTATTGCTATCCCTTGGCAAGACCTTCTATTATCAAAACATCCTTGTACAGGGGAAACCTCAAAACAGACACAATTATATGCAGATCAAAGAACTTCTCTCTTTTTCTTTTTTTTTACAAATGCTGCCATTAACCTGAAGATAATCTACTGCTGATGCTCCCACACTCATATTAACTTGTCTGTGCTTGTTCAGTGTTTTGAAAAGGACTTCTCCATCAGCCCATTTGAAGCAGTTATCTATCATTCTCTGTCTTGTTCCCATTGTCTGCTCGTCCGGTCTTTAATAGCGGTCTAAGTAGGTCAGTAAGAGTGTAGGTATATTTTAATTCTGCAGGCTACACACGTAGAGGGGAAATGAAACTGCACCCTCTCATGTCTACTAGCTCCTGCCCCACTCCGTATCCATATTTGGCCAACTGTACTTTCAAACAGTTTGCAAAGCTTGTATAAGCATTGGAGCTACTGGGTGCAGGTGGGTGCAATCTCATCTCACTGTGGGTAGCCATCAAAACCTGTCTACTGTCCAACTGGCATTGTAGGACTAATGAGCAGAGAATGGAATCATGACAGAGAACAATATCTGCTTGAAACTAGGGGTTGCCAGGTCTTTCCTGGCCACCGGTAGGGTTGCCAGCTTTAGCTTGGAACTCCTGGAGATTTCAGGGTGGCGTCTGGGGGTGGGGCAGGGATCCAAGTGCCATACAGTCTACCCTCCAAAGCATCCATTTACTCCAGGGGAACCGATATCTGTAGTCTGGAGATGAGCTGTAATTCCAGGGGATTCCCCAGGTCCCAACTGGAGGCTGGCATCCCTATCTGCTTCCCATGGGTTTATGAACAAGTTTTGTGGAGAAGGTGCAGCTTAGTCTCTAGTCCGTATGAATGGGCAGGGCTCTTTTTGTAGAAAAAGCCCAGCAGGAACTCATTAGCATAATAGGCCACACCCAACAGCAAAACTCATTAGCACATTAGGCCACACCCTGACAGCACCGCTCATTAGCACATTAAGCCACACCCCCATGTTACCAGAAGTGTGGTCATCCAGCCACACCCACCTTTCCCTTCTTATTCTGTTTACCTTGTTTGTTGTCAAAACCCAGGGCTTTTTTTGTAGCAGGAACTCCTTTGCATGTTAGGCCACCCACCCCCCGAATGTAGCCAATCCTAATGAGTTTCTGCCAT
Organism: Gekko japonicus; assembly: GCF_001447785.1. NCBI lineage: Eukaryota > Metazoa > Chordata > Lepidosauria > Squamata > Gekkonidae > Gekko > Gekko japonicus. The sequence goes on along the minus strand of NW_015170900.1, from coordinate 267,670 downwards.
TGGGTGTGGCTTATTATGCTAATGAGTTCTTGCTGGGCGTGGACAACTCAGGAGCCAGCCGGAACTCTGTTCCTGTGCGTTCCTGCCCAAAAATAGCCCTGTGAATGGGTACCTGAAAACGAAGGGTTCCAGAACATGCAACTGACTCCTGGGTATGCATTTCATGTACACATGCAGCCTTTCCATTTACATTGCCTGCACCTTGACAGTGGGAGAAGGGATAGCAGAAGTGAGTTGGTACACTTCTGCTTTCCCCACCATGCACATGGCTATACTGTTATCATAGCACGTACAACTCTACCACTCTTCAGCTGATCCCTCTGCTTTCACACCAGTCTCTGCTGCTGCGGGGTATAAATTGGAAGTAAATAAAATAAAAATAAAAATTACTTTGCCCAAACTGA
>NW_015170900.1:256129-267171 GCF_001447785.1 Gekko japonicus | reverse complement strand
CTCCCTTGACACAACCCCTCTCTGATTAGTTTATGCAGTGGAAGTGAGAGGGCCTAGCTTGGACAATGATTGATGCAATTAAGCTGGTAGCCCAAAGACACCTGATTAGCATGTTTCTGGGTTTGTTTTCCTCTTCTTCTCAACTCTTTTCAGCATCACTGTCTCCTGTTTGTGATGATGTTGCTCTTTGTTCTGCTCAGGTTCAGAATTTTGAAGTGCTTTCATTTTCAGTTGCTTAACATGCCTGGATTTTTTTCTTCCTATTCTCACTTTGTTTTCTGGTTTTGCTGCATTGATCACTGTAACATTGTTTTTGTGGGGGCCCCACTTCTACCCGTAATCCCCTCTAGTCTTAAACACTGCCACACTTTTGATATTTTTCTGCTTGCTGCCGAGACAATTTCACTGGGTTGTTCCACCAGGCTCCCAACTTCTCTCTTCCCATCTTACGTTTAAGCTTCTGTGGTGTACAAATGCCACTTGTTCAGTTTCATACTTGTTATATAATTTTGCTGTGGAGCAGCTGTTGAGATTTCAAAGTACTCGTGTTCTTTGTATTGCCTGCTGAGTGCTTGATTCTGTGCCCCAGAAGACATTTTCAGTTGTACATCTGTAAAACAAACAAACCCTGGCGCTTGCTGTTCCAAACCAATCCTGTCAAAGGCTGCAAATAACTTCCTACCACTTAGGAAGAAAGAACCATGACACCATACAACAGAAATATAATATGCACAGATACGTGGGGTCTGTCTCCAGATAATCTGTGGGATATTGCCTTGGTTTGTTGTATAGACTCTATGTGTCTATCATGTCCTGCTCTTCCTCCAAAAAACCAAGGGGTGCATAACTGATATTTTGCTTTATGGTAAATTAGTCTGAGATACAGTGGACTGACTCGGGGCCAGTGATCCTGGAGGTTTTTTTGCCATCCTCTGGACATAGAGCAGTGGTCACTGGGGTGTGTGGGGGGGGAGTATTTGTGAATTTCCTGCATTGTGCAGGGGGTTGGACTAGATGAGCCTGGAGGTCCCGTCCAACTCTATGATTCTATGACTGAAGATCATCCAGTGAGCTTCATAGGGTTCCCAGTCTCCAGTGGTGTGGTTGGGAAACTCCCGGAATCAGAACTGGTCACCAGGTTACAGAGATCAGTTTCTCTGGAGAAAATGGCTGCTTTGGACGGTGGACTGTATGGCATTATACCCCACTGAAGTCCCTCCCCAAACCTCACCTTCTCCATGCTCCGCCCAAAATCTCCAGGAATTTCCCAACCGAGAGTTGGCAGCCCTGTGACTGAATAGGAAATGAACCTAGATCTCTCCAGACTCTAACCTGTGTACCCTATCGTGCCAAGACCATCTAGATCAGTTCAAGAGTTTGTGCAGTTTAATTTCCTCATACTACTTCAGGCCACTGATCAGTTCCACTTCAAACAAACAAGCGAAGAGGCCCCTGGCAACTCACTTTGATATCAACCACCCAATTGCACAGTTATGGCACTTAATAATGTGTGCTGAGTGCTTTCTTCATACACACTTGGCACCTGAAAAATACTCATGTCACCGTTCAAGGCAACATACCAGCAGACCCAGAGAAGAAATAATGACTGAGCCCTTGAGCTTTCCTCACATTAAGACAGTCATAACCCTTTCTGTTTGGGAGAATAATAGTTTCCATTTCCATTCCTTGAATTTTACACACTAGGGCTTGAGAACCAGGTGATGGTTTCATAAATATTTTGATATACTTGGATCATTCCTGCGAAACTGATGACAGTTTTTATAAGTTATGACAGTGTTCATGATGGAAATGGATGTTCATCTTTCACTGAAGTCTTAAGAAAGGATTTTTTTTTGCACCATAACATAGGAACTAGCCTTCTATGCAATGTCTCGGTGTGGAAGGAGACATGGTTGTGTTTGGTGGATAGCCGTGTTGGTCTGAATCAGCAGAACCAAGTTCGAATCCAGTGGGGCACCTTTAAGACCAACCAAGTTTTATTCAAGGTGAGCTTTCTTGTGCACGCACACTTGCTCAGACACAACAAAATGGAAACAGAAATAACAGTCATCGTAGATATAGAGGTGGGCAGTGAATTAGCATGCAGAATAATGAAGATTTAAAAAAAAAAATCTTCATTATTCTGCATGCTAATTCAACTGCCCAACATCTAAATGTATGTTATTTCTATTTCCATTTCACTGTGTCTGAAGAAGTGTGCGTGCACACAAACGTTTACCTTGAATAAAACTTGGTTGTGTTCGATGACACTGAGATTTGGTGATGGCTCAGCCAAAGTTACAGAAGTCACGTTGTGTTCTTTTCATGAGTGCCAAAAAGGCATTTTCTATCAATGCCGTCACTTGTGAACTCGTTTGCATTGTTTCAGTTTATATTTTTTTACTGTATTTATAGTCCACTATGTTTATAGTCTGCTTTTCTCACTGAAGCTAGTTTCAGAGGGTAGCGGTTTTGATCTTTAGCAGAACAGCTGGATTCAACTCCAGTGGCACCTTAGAGACCCGCAAGATTTTCAGGGCAGAAGCTTTTGAGAGTCAAAGCTCCCTTTGTCAGAAAGGAGCTTTGACTCTTGAAAGCTTCTACCCCAAAAAGTCTTGATGGTCTCTAAGGTGCTTCTGAACTCGAATCTAGGTTTTCCTCACTCAAGGCAGATTACACAGTGTAAGTTGAAAGGACCATTACACTGTTTGTTGTTGCTTTGGTGCAAGTTCTCCTAGCTGACATTCCCTTCTCCATATAGGACTTACCAAAACTTCTAGGGATTATATAGTGAATATGATGAGATCACAACATGGTATAGCCAGTTGGATTTCGTTAAGTCCTAATGTCACTGAGGGCGGAGCTTCATAACAGCAGACACCCCTTTTTGGGAATCATATATTAATATTTCTTCCACTGTTTGTTGTTGCTTTGGTGCAAGTTCTCCTAGCTGACATTCCCTTCTCCATATAGGACTTACCAAAACTTCTAGGGATTATATAGTGAATATGATGAGATCACAACATGGTATAGCCAGTTGGATTTCGTTAAGTCCTAATGTCACTGAGGGCGGAGCTTCATAACAGCAGACACCCCTTTTTGGGAATCATATATTAATATTTCTTCCACTGTTTGTTGTTGCTTTGGTGCAAGTTCTCCTAGCTGACATTCCCTTCTCCATATAGGACTTACCAAAACTTCTAGGGATTATATAGTGAATATGATGAGATCACAACATGGTATAGCCAGTTGGATTTCGTTAAGTCCTAATGTCACTGAGGGCGGAGCTTCATAACAGCAGACACCCCTTTTTGGGAATCATATATTAATATTTCTTCCACTGTTTGTTGTTGCTTTGGTGCAAGTTCTCCTAGCTGACATTCCCTTCTCCATATAGGACTTACCAAAACTTCTAGGGATTATATAGTGAATATGATGAGATCACAACATGGTATAGCCAGTTGGATTTCGTTAAGTCCTAATGTCACTGAGGGCAGAGCTTCATAACAGCAACAACAGCAACTGAAAAAATTACAAAAACACAGATATCATATAACAAAATTGTCCAAAAATGTTCTGAAAATGGTAATTTACTATTTCTCCATTTCAGCTTGAGCACAATAGATATACACGCATTTCCATCATGTTCACCAAAACCTATTTAGTAAATGCTATTCATTTACATGCATATTTATATACCCCCCACCCCCATTTTAAGCAGATTTCATATTAAGGGGGTGAGGGTCAAATTGCCAACTTTATTTTGCTGATCGGGTTTCATGTACCTGTTTACAGCTTCATGACAGACCTACTTCTGAAGGACAGGAAAAGTAAATTTGTTCCTGTCACACAGCTGTTGAAGGGTAAGGGGGTGAGGGTCAAATTGCCAACTTTATTTTGCTGATGGGGTTTCATGTACCTGTTAACAGCTTTATGACAGACCTGAAGGACAGGAAAAGTACGTTTGTTCCTGTCACACAGCTGTTGAAGGCACAGGTATGCTGCCAGGTGAAAGTGGACAACTCTGACAACTGAACCCTAAGACCATGACACTGGTATGTCACTGATGCTGCTGCAGCACCAGTGTTTCTAGTTGCTATCCTGTGCGTACCGAGAAGATGGAAAATCTGGAAAGGAACATCCTACCCCCAAAGTACAGAAAGCATAGCAATAGCACTGGAGTCCAAAGCAGCTCTGCCAGCACCCACCAATCAAAGTGCAGCATACTGTGATAGGCAGACATGGAAGCAGCCAACCATTTCACACTGATTTCTCTGACATCAGTGCACTGCTGCTCACACTCGGAACACAATCTGGAAGAGAACATAGAGAACACACTAGAAGAGAAGAGTTGGTTTTTATACCCCTCCTTTCACTACCCAAAGGAGTCTTGGAGCGGCTTACAATTTCCTTTCCTTCCTCTCCTACAACAGACACCCTGTGAGGTAGGTGGGTCTGAGAGAGCTCTGAGAGAACTGAGACTGACCCAAGGTCACCCAGCTGGCTTCATGTGGAGGAGTGGGGAATCAAACCCAGTTCTCCAGCTTAGAGTCCACTGCGCTTAACCACTACACCAAACTGGCTTTCTACCAATGTTGTCCTTCCCAGTTACTGGTTTCCTGCACACATCCTTTCCCAAAGTTACCAATTCATGAGTGGGGTGAGTGAAACCATCTGCAAAAATGAAAGCCAAGGCCTCATCCTAGTTTCCTATAGTTCCTAGCAGCTTTTTTGCATGTTCAGAGCTTCCATTGTTAATTGGGATGCTAAGGAAAAGTTAATTGGAACAAAGAAACGACTGTTGCCAGAATTCCCACCCTCCCCAAACTTGCTTTGTAACCTTCATTGCATACAGAAGCCATGGGAAAGTAGGATGAGGCCTTGGCTTTCCCAGTCTTTTCTACTACTGGATTTCTTCCCATTGTAAGTATGTGAGGGCAGCCTGATAGCACATCCTAGCTCAAATTTGTCAGAGCTTGGAAGGTAATCGAGATAGGCCACAGTTAGTACTTGGATGGGAGACCACCACGGAAAAACTGGGGTTGTGATGCAAAGGAAGGCACTGGGCAACCACTTCTGCTCAGCTCTTGCCCTGAAAACCCCATGGTCCTGGGCCACCATGACTCGGATGCAACTTGGATGCACACATCTATTAAACTAAGCGTGCGAGGGATGGGCAAGGAAATTGGCAGCAGTGGTCCAATGCCCATCAGTATCGGTTGAAGAAATATCTCGACATGGATCTTTCTGAGCTTGGGTCTTTCTTGAAAAACAACTTAACTTGGGTTTTGTAACGAAAGCTTAGAAGGACTGAGCCAATTATGAACCAAGATCTAGCGCTTTCACACATGCTAAATAAGGCAGTTTCAATCCACTTCAGTGACTGTTTGCAAGTGAATTTTGCTGTTTCACGCAGTAAAATCCACTTGCAAAGTGCATCGAAAGTGGATTGAAAGTGTGTTATTTAGTGAATGTGAAAACACATATAATAGCTGCCTAGGAACTATGGGATTTGTAATTCTGTGAGGAACTAAGTTTCAAGCAGAATTCTCTGCCCTCTCACAAAATGACTTACAAGAGATTTTTAAATTTATTTTAAAGGTGACACAACCCATTTTCAGCATGCAGCACATATATAAAATAACAGTGGACTCCCAACACTCATCTGATTTCTGAGAGTCTGGTCCATAACTCAGTAATATATATATGGGTCTGAGTTTAAATCCAAGCACTTTGGAATCACTGAATTGTGGACTGGAGTAGTGCTTGAGTGTTTGAGGCTACACTTCATCATGTGCTCCAGCTAAGCAGCGCAAGAGAACTATTGCCTTTAATGCACATTATTCAGCTTAAGTGGGATGTGTGTCGTCTTTGGGCTATTAATGGGGGTCACATTCTTGTCCCTGCTAGTTCCTAGGTCTTGTGTAAAAAGCAGCTTTAAAAGCTTCCCTGGCCTTATCCATCTGTCTCGGAGTAATGCAGAGGACCGTGTTGCTTACTAAGGATAGAAGGCAACTGCCAGAGAGAAGCTTAGGAAATAGGGGGCATAACATTGTAATTCAAGCGCTGCAATCAATCAGTTTCTGAATGGCCGCAGTATATGCTTGTCTGATGAGTGTCACAGGAAGTTACTCTCAGATAATCTCTTGGGGTTGTATCCAACCGACCCACCAGTGTGTGTGGATTGCATCCATGTTTTCCATTCCCCTGGAGTCTCTTTAGACATAATCCGAAGCCGTGTCTTATTGGAATTATGGTTAGTTTGTGAAATCAGAATTCATTTATCATTCAAATGCTGTTTTGTCTCAACAAATGTTGGTTTCATTGTCTTCGCTGTTTTCCTTGCCTCCCCCTCAGAGAGCTGGATGGTACTTTGACTTGCATTGTGGAAGAAAAGCACTGAGGAACACGTCAGAACTGAAACCAGGGTTCTTTGTTTCTACATAATGCAAAGCTATAGTTAAAACCAAGTGTAGTTAATAAACCAACTTCAACCCATGTTTTCAGATCTTGGTTTGACAGGATTTAACTAATCAGCTGCGGTGGCTCAAGTGATTAAGATGCTGAACTGCAGACCGGAAAGTCAGTAGTTCAGCAGTTCAAGACCCGAGTGTGCCACATGATGGAGTGAGCTCCCGTCTCTGGTCCCAGCTCCTGCCAAGATAGCAGTTCGAAAGCAAGAAATTGCAAGTAGATAAATAGGTACCACTTCGGAGGGAAGGTAACAGTGTTCTGTGCACCTTGATGTTTACTCATGCCGGCCACATGACCATGGAAACATCTTCGGACAGCGCTGGCTCTCTGGCTTGGAAACGGAGATGAACACTGCATCCCTAGAATCAGATTCGACTGGCTTTTCTGCTTGGGGCAGAAAATTAGTGTGTTCTGGTGGTTGAGAGAGCAAGGGAAACCGTTACCCTTTACCTTTACCTAACTAATCATAGTTTTAGGAGGGAAGGCATTGTTTCAAGGTGTGTTATTTCTATTTTTATATTTAAACACTGTTTATTTAAACACTTTAACTTTATGGTAACAACTTGTTTAGGGAGCTCTCTCATTCTTGGCCCCCTCTCATTCTGCTCAGGCCCCAACTGAAGAGAAACAGAAAGTGGGTGTTACACTTGCCTAATTCCTGGCTCCTCGCAGGAACCATATATGATCATGTTTTCCATATTGCTACAGCCATAATGGTTTGCAGTAGAAGAGCTAGTTTCGAGTCCAGTGGCACTTTAGAGCTCAACAAGATTTTCAGAGTAGGTGCTTTTGAGAGTCAAAGCTCCTTCTGTCAGATACAAGTAGGAATGGAGATCCCCCTGAGTAGGGTTGGCAAGTGCTTACCTGTTCCGGAGCGGGGGAGTCCAGCCTTGCTCCGGGAGTCTTCACGCGTGCGCGCCGCAAGCACGTCACACGGAAGTGACGCAAGCACGTCGGGGACGTTGGAGGTGGGGTCACAATCATCCGAGAGAAAACCATAGGGTTTTCCCTTGGATGATTGTGGCCCCACCCCCAGTCCCTGATGTGCTTGCGTCACTTCCGTGTGATGTGCTTAGGGGGTGGGGTTCCCGCCGGGGGCCCGATCCAGTGGCGGCGGGGAATGGGCCCCCGGGGGGACTTGGCATCCCTACCCCTGAGCCCTTATACTCCAGCTAGAAGGTGAGAAGGGAGTCAGGATACAGAATGTAATCAACTTGATCAGAGCTGGGGAGAGGTGCTTGGGGCAGAAAATCAGTGTGTTGTGGTGGTTGAGAGTGCTGGACCGGTATCTGGGAGACCTGGGTTTGAATCCCCACTCATGCCACAGAAACTTGCTGGGCCTAATCTACCTCGCAGGACTGTAGGGTTGCCAGGTCCCCCATGGCCACTGGCAGGGATGGGGGGGGTAGTGTTGCCAGCTCCAGGTTGGGAAACTCTTGGAGATTTGGGGGTGGGGCCTGGGGAGGACAGGGACCTTGGCGAGGTACAATGCCATGCAGTCCACCCTCCAAAGTAGACATTTTCTCCAGGGGGACTGATTTCTGTAGTTTGGAGTGAGCTGTAATTCCAGGGGATCCCCAGTTCTCACCTAGAGGCTGGCATCCCTACAGGGTTGTTGTGAGGATAAAATGGAGGAGAGGAGAACGATGTAAGCTGCTTTGGGTCCTGATTGGGGGAGCACAAATGAATTAATTAAATAAATAAAATCTGTAGTGAGATAAGAATCCTAGGTCCCTATTCAGTCCTGGGGGGTCCATTGTATTTTCAGTTCCTTAGGTATAATATCCAGTCTTTTGCATTTGGTTAGAAGGATCTGTGCCTTGACCAAGGTAGCCCAGGCTAGTCTAATTTTATCAAATCTCAGAAGCAAAGCAGAGTCAGCCCTCACTAGTATTTGGATGGGAGACCTCCAAGGAATACGAGGGTCGTGACGCAAAGCCAGGCAATGGCAAACCACCTCTGAACATCTCTTGCCTTGAAAACCCTACAGAGTCTCCATAAGTCAGCTGTGACTTGACGGTGCTTTCCTCCACCACCAAGAAGGATCTGTACCTGATGATGGGATTTTTGACTCTTGAACACTCACACTCTGAAAATCTTGTTGGCCTCTAAAGTGCTACTAGACTTGTCTCTAACTATCCACAGGCCTGCATTAAGGTGTTGACATTGGCCACAGTTAGTTGAATTAAACCGATCCAGAGTCTCCAAAAGTCAGTGGAAATGCTCCACTCTGAAAGAGACCCCTACAATGTCTTGTTTTAGTACAAAGAAGCGTTATGTGACATATTGACCTGTTCTAGGCATATTTGAAGAAGAGAAGAAGAGAGATTGGATTTATACCCTGCCCTTCACTACCCAAGGGAGAGCAGCTTACAAACTCCTTTCCCTTCCCCTTCCCACAACAGAGACCCTGTGAGGTAGGTGGGGCTGAGAGAGCTCTGACAGAAATGGCTCTTTTTCAATAATACCTCTGACAGAACTATGGTTTGCCCAAGGTCATCCAGCAGGTGCAAGTGGAGGAGTGGGGAATCAAACCCAGTTCTCCCAGATTAGAGTCCACGCACTTAACCACTACACCAAACTGGCTCTCAGTTTGTACACTTGCGTTTTGTTTTTAAGCTGTAGGCAAGTCTAAGCGACACAAACAGAGAATAACTTGTAAAGTTTGGTCATTAAGCCAGCCTCTCCAGGTGGTGTGTCTATATTTAATGACTTAATAGCCTATTTGTTTCTTCAAAGAAGACAAGCGCCTTTATTTCATATTTTCCAGTGTTCATTATCTTTGACAAAGTAATTCTTCTGCAAAGGTTGTAAGGTGGACCCAATCGTTGTAAAGATGAAGATTTCAGTCAGGTACACAGATAATGCCATAAAACCAGTCCGGGATTCATTGGCTGCTTCTTTTGGGTTGTAAATTATGTTTACTTGGTTGGTGTTATTAAACTAGGTGCCATTCCCCTACTGCACTGAAGTGTCTTGGCGACAGCTTGTGTGCTCTTTCAACTGGTACATAACGCGATTGTTCAAGACGGAAAGGCGAGATTCAGCTCCCCTGTTAAACAGATGGGTTATTAGTGTGGGCTAATTCACATAATAAATTGTTGATACGTAAGCAAAAGGACGGCAGATGCTGGTATGGGTTGGCTTGACATGTCACTGGTTTGATATATTCAAATATTGATGTCCCTGCTTTTGATGGGAAAGTATCTCCAAAATGGGTAACTAGCTAATTAAAACAATATCCAAAATGGAGAATAAAGTGTGAAAAGGAATCAGGTCAACAGAAAAAAACTCCAAGCAAAATACTAAAATAGCCCAGCATAACAAAAGCAGTGGTCCCTGAAGCCTTCTTATAAAGGTGCTTTCACTGCTGACTGAAAAGTAGTGAGTGATGAGGATGGCTGAACTTCCCTTGGGAGGGCTTTCCAATATCACAGTCCTAGACCTGAAGAGGCTGCCCTCCCTCCCTCCCTCCCTCCCTCCCTCTCCGCCCTGGTGGAATCGGGGCCCGGGGTCTGCGTCGCCAGAGGTGACGCAGCCACGTTGCTAACGTTGGGGGCGTGGCTGAGCTCGTCGGGGGGAAAACCATATGGTTTTCCCCCCGATGAGCTTGGCCATGCCCCCAATGTCAGCAACGTCTGACGTCACTTCCAGTGACGTCGCGGCGGCGCGCACGCGCTTTGCGCGCACACACACAACCGGCTCCCGACCAGGACGGAGCCTCCCCCGCCGGTAAGCTTTCAGGATTTGGCAACCCTAGTGAGGGAGGTTAGGCTGAGGGTGTGTGACTGGCCCCGGGTCATCCAGTAAGCCTCCATGGTAGAGTGGGGAGTCAAACCTTGGTCTCTCAGATCTTAGCCTGACACTCTAACAACTAAATCTTGTCATTTACATTAATGAGATATTTAACAGTATAAAACAGTCCACATAAGCTCCTTTAGGGGTCTCTTAGAGTATGTTTAGGTCTCACTTCTATGTGGTATACTGGTGGGCTGAGAAACAGCAGTTGGCTTCTGATCCCTGGATACAAATGTATGTTACTCCATAACAGTCTTACGTAATCCCCACCACCACAAAAAAAACCCCTAAAGAATTCAAGAGGGAAACTTATCTAGAAGTCAGAATGACGTTCATGGTACACAAGGTCTCTCCAGCACAACTCAAGCTAAAAGGAGCTTAAGGGCTTGGCTATCCTGCTGGGAAGAGTAATTAATTCTATTTAGGTGAGAGAACTGCAAGGATGGGAAGGTTATGGCCTTGATAGTACTTGCCTGAGGTATGAACAAACTGGGACAATAGCCAGGGAATAGGAAGGCCTGGAACATTTGCACTGAGTGCTGGTAGGAATAGTTTAGCTATACGAGAAAACCTTGTAGAGTCCATGACGTACTCAAGGATGGGGTTGGATAAGTGTTCGAGGTGTAGTGAGGTGTATTAAGCAGTGTTCCCCAGTAAACCCAGGGAATATATTTACAGACATAAATGACCAATGCTGCAAAGCTTGAACCAGAAACCCTGCACCACTAGGGCTCCTGGGCAGGAAAAAAAAATCTATAGGCAATTCCTGC
>NW_015170900.1:244130-256118 GCF_001447785.1 Gekko japonicus | reverse complement strand
GACATAAACAGAGTAGCCCATAATCTTCTTGGCCTAGGAGGTCAGATAGGGTTGCCAAACTCCAGGTGGGGCCTGGAGATCTTCCACAATTACAACTGATTTCCAAACAATGGAGATTTGTTCACCTGGAGAAAATGGCTACTTTGGAAGATAGACCCTAGGGCATTATACCCTGCGGAGGTCCCTCCCCTCACCAAACCCTGTCCTTTCCAGGCTCCCCTCCAAAAAAATATCCAGGTGTTTCCCAACCAAGAGTTGGCAACCCTAGGTCAGGTGATATCAGATGGTCAATCTGGTGCCACTGATTAGTGAGCTGTTGAAAAATTCTACCCCTTTGAGTGTTCCGCTTTCAATAACAAAGCCAAAGGCTGTAACGTGTGACATGAATACTTTGCATGGAGACCTAACAGTCTTATTTATGCATTTGAAAAAGGAGGTGGGGGGGGTCACAGGTCCAGTCTGCTCATCTCATGTTACATTATGTGCATGGCAGAGCACTCATTCCACCACCAACACCACAGGAATTGCTGCATGGGCCAGGTACATGTGTGAACTGGCTCAAAGCTGCCCTGAAATGTGACAGTTGTGACTCAGATGCTATCAGAGCATTTCAAGGGACCGTGTACAATTAAAGAAAGCAAACAGTCTATCAACAACAACAACCCTAAAGTTAGAATGTTGCGGTAAAGTTTTTAAAAAGCATTTTGAGATGAGTAATTTATATGTACATCTGTCAAAGCACATCTGCACTCTTTTCCAACTGATCAGGCTAATGCAGTTAAGGAAGCATACTTTAATGCCCTATATATTTTAGCTGAATGCCCAACTGTGGCCCCGGTCACATGGGCTGGAAAATGCGGGGGGGAGCGTGGCTGTTTGCCACGGAGCAAACTAATGCGCGGCCGCTGGATCACACGTCCCGCCGACGTCCCGTGGTTCGGGGGGAGGTGCTGATCACACGACAATCCTGCGGTGTGGCAAAGAAGCGGCGTGGTGCGATCACAGCAGCAATGGCTAGGTGCCGCTGCCGTGGCAAACGGGGTTTGGGGGTTTTTAACCGAAGTGTGCGTATGCACCGTTGGGTGCTTGTGTGCATCCCGTGGAGACTTGGGGGAAAAAACCTGTTTGCAACGGGACATGGGCGGGCGCCGGATGCCACCAACTACCACCAGAAACACGATCAGACGCCCGCCCTTGCCCCGAAGTTTCCGGAAACTAGTACCTCGGAGGTACTAGTTTTTTACACCGCATCTTTGGCGGGAAGCCTCGGGTTAGCCACGGGAGCTCTACGCTTCCCAGATGTTGCGGTGTGATCGCGCCTGGAAAATCCACCTATCTTCCGTCTCTGTAGCGTGGCTAATGCTCCGTGTGGCCGCAGCCTATCTTGTCTTTCTGTATGTCCTTGTAGGGTAGAGGCTGTGGCTCAGTTGGTAGAGCATCTGCCTGGCATGCAAAAAGTCCCAGGTTCAATCCCTGGCATCCCCAGTTTAATGAATCAGGTAGTAGGCGATGTGAACGACCTCTGCCTGATACTCTGGAGAGCTGTTGCCAGTCTGAGTAGACAATACTGACCTTGATGGACCAAGGGTCTGAATCAGTATTGGGCAGCTTCATGAGTACCTGTGTTGTCCCCAGGCTAAATTTTTACAGGAATGGTGTGGCAAATATATGGGCAAGAAGAATTGTTCTATGGGGAGGGGTCCATTGTTCAGTGGTTCAACAAAAGCCTTGTGTGCAGAAGGTCCCACGGTCAGTGTCTGATATCTCTGTTTAAGGGGTTTCAGGATGAAGTTGTTGGGAATGAATGACCCTCTTTATCAGAGACCCTGGAGAGCTGCTGCCAGTCAGATTAGGCATTACTGACCTTCCTAGACGAATGTTCTGACTCAGTAGAAGGCAGCATCATGTGTTCATGTTTTCTCAAGCTAATGACCACATTCACAATAAGAATTGGACCTACCAGTAAATCGTGAGATTATATAAAACTTCGCCCCGCAACCTTGAGCAGTGTAGTCAAGTGTCCAATGTCCTGGGTTATTGCTCAGTTTTGAACACCTGTAACATTTGCGCTTCCTTTCATGCATCTGTATTGCACTGACCTTTTCACTCTTTGGCACACATGATAAAGAACGGTGGACAGCCTGGTCAACCTGCTATATATACAGTTTCAAAGGTTACAGTATCACAGCTGATGATTTGACCTCATTGAGCACTGGAAAGGATGAAGGTTTCTACCAGAGCAGGAAATGGCACGTTTAGCTGACTTGCAAGATGAGTAAGTTTTGTCTCAAATTGGAGAGGAATCGTATTTGAATTAATTTCCATCTTCACCCTGCCAAATACCGTCTGGCACTTTCTTTGCCATACATACATCAAGTACATGGCACGAGGGAGCAGGATTCGTGTTCTCAAAACTCCACACAGCACATCCTTTGGGGAGGCACTGTGGCTCAGTGGTAGAGCCTCTGCTTGGCCTGCAGAAGGTCCCAGGGTGAATCCCCAGCATCTCCCCTAAAAAAGGACCAGACAGTAGATGATGTGAAAGACCTCTGCCTGAGACTCTGGAACGCTGCTGCCAGTCCATGTAGACAATACTCAACTTGATGGACCGATGGTGTGATTCAGTAATGCAGCTTCATGTGTTCACCGTGCCTATAATGGCACCTGACCTCAGAGTTCTGTGATTGGTCATCCTAATGTATCCCTTGCCCTCCCCCCAAAAGCAGGCACAAGGGGTGGCATTAAGGATAGAAGCCATGATACTGGGAAAGATGGAATTAACTCTTTCCTCCCCATACCATTTTTCCAACTGAAAATCTCTCGCAGGTTGCTTCTAGCCCAGTGGAGGGGTGGGGGAGACAAGCATAATATGGATACTGGCCTTTTCCACCCTACTAATATTTACAAACCAAAGAAGAGCCATTTCTGATCAAGGCAATGGTGAGGGAGTAAAGAGTTAACCCACCTCCTTCCTCACATCTGTGGCCCCAGTCCATATCAGGGGATGGGCTGCAGATCCCATTGTCACCACCGTGCTTACGACATGTGGTGAAGGCACTGGTCTGAACTGTGTCATTGTGTACCTTCTAAAGGGGAGGGGAAATCACACCTCCATGCGGGGCCCATGTCCATGTGCCTACCTCACAAGAGTACTTGGGAGAAAAGACATGTGTGTATGCTCCTTCACCACAAAACAGGATCTTTGTTCCGAATAAGTGTTTGAACAAGGCCAAAGTTGAAGGTGTAATGTCGTTTTTAATTAGTACACTTCTGGTGTAGCCCACTTGTTCACCTCCTTGAATCATCCACTGAGCTTCAAATATCTCCCATTATACAGATAATAGTGTCTTAAAATTTCATTTGCAAAGGGGAGAAAAAGCATCTTATTTCTTTTTAAAGTCTGCAGAGCACATTACACTTAATTTGGGGGGGCAGTTTTATGTTTTTGCCTTCTCTTTTTTGTCCTTTTTAATTAGTACACTTCTGGTGTAGCCTACTTGTTCGCCTCCTTGAATCATCCACTGAGCTTCAACTATCTCCCATTATACAGATAATAGTGTCTTAAAATTTCATTTGCAGAGGGGAGAAAAAGCATCTTATTTCTTTTTAAAGTCTGCAGAGCACATTACACTTAATTTGGGGGGGCAGTTTTATGTTTTTGCCTTCTCTTTTTTATGTTAATGCATACATATATATATAGTCTCACATAAAAACCTGCAACATATAGTACCAACTGGATAAATACAATAGGGCAAATGTGCCCAGATTTTGGAACAAACTTTTTCTCCCCCAGTGACTAAAACGGCCTCAACAGTAAAAGGATAATAGAAGTTTATCAGCGCTGGAGAGTAAAAAAAAAAAAGAAGGAAAGAAAGAAATGGATGTCTGTAGTCTAAATCAATTCTTTACGATTACTGGGCTCCAGTCTGCGAAGTGTATTGCTGCTGCATATTCCCCATTCATTTCAATATGGGCTTATTTTCACAACTAGTTATACGGACACAACCCTTGCTTGACAGTACTTTGATTCTGGTTGGGGAACATTATCTAGGGCATAGTCAGAGGCAGAAAGTAAATCCCTAAATATGCTGTATAATGGCCTGTCTGCCAGTCCATATATCATATTTAAACCTCGCTGCATAGGAAGCGCAGTGCCCTTCCAGGGCAGGGCTGAAGAGATGTAAAAAGAGCCATAGAGAGTCAGGACTCTGTGTCCTAGATCCAGAGTGATATAGAGCTCCTTTCTCCTCCCTTCTGGATCTCCACTCCAGGGCTGGAAAACACAAAGGACCTCCTATACCACTGGTATGTTCCTCTGAATGATCTAAGAGAGGTCAGTGTGCAGGAATACACATGAACTTGGAGAGTGCTTTAGGGTTGCCAGGTCCTTCCTGGCAATCAGCGGGGGTGGGGGGCTTACCAAGAGCAGGAAGAAGGCCCAGGCTATGTTGCCTGCAATGTGGCAACATCACTTCCAGCATTTACTGGAAGTGATCTCATCACACTGGACCAGCCTAGTGACACTCGGGCATTTGGAGAAAAAACTCTATGGTGAAAGTTGCTTTTAAGATCACTTCTGGAAGTGATGTCATCACACTGGACCAGCCTAGCGACACTCAGGCATTTGGAGAAAAAAACTCTATGGTGAAAGTTGCTTTTACTGTAGAATTTGTGCCCAAATACCTGAGTGTTGCCCAGATGATGCCAACGTGATGACATCACTTCCGGTACGTACTATAAGTGATGTCACCACATTGCCGGTGACATAGCCTGGGCCTCTGCTCCTGGTGTCGCCCCACTGGCTGACTGATCAGCAGTGGAGGGGCAGGGCCTGGGGTGGCAACCCTAGAGTGCTTTCTAGTTTTAACCCCATTTCTCCCATGACATGACATTTTTAACAATATCTATTTGGCATAGCCCTGACCTGGATATCTCAAGTTAGCCTGATCTTATTAGATCCCAGAAGCTAAGCAGGGTCAGCCCTAGCTAGTATTTGGATGGAAGACGATCAAGAAATACCAGGTTTGTGACCCAGAGGCAGGCAATGACAAAGTACTTCTGAATGGTCCCTTTTCAGACAGCCTATCTGTTCTGTTTTAGTAACTGGTTACCAACAAAAATTTTCTGCCATTTCAGACAGATCCGTTTTAGTAACTAGCTGCTAATGGAATTAATTTACCTGTTCAGTCAATCCCACTTGTGTCCCATCCGGGAAGCATGCCTGAGCCATTGTTGATGGAAACTGCTTTCTTCTGTTTTCAAACTCTCCCTTCTGCTTCTGAATCCCTGTGGGGTGCTGTGTGAAATGCCCCATATCACTTCCTGCAATGCCACTTTCTTTCCCTCCCCTTTTCACCCCGCACGTGCTATCTTCTTCAGCTTTTTTTAAGGTTCTAATGTGAGCACTAAAATGCTAAGCAAGTACAGCAAGTCAGTGTAATAGTGGCACCATAGAAATGCCTGGACTCTCAGCCTCGTTTGCAGTCCCCCTCCCCAAGCCCCCCACTGCAGCTCAGTGATGCAAAGAAGAGGAGAAAATCCACTTTATCCCAAGATGCAGCTCTCCCCAGTGGTGTGTTCCCATGCAGCATGGAAGCTGCACCTGTTGAATCCTTGTCTGTCCCTTTTGGCTTAACCCTTTCAGTTCCTCAGCAGAGGCGGGGTGGAGATCGCAAGATTGCAAGTATCTGAATTATGTAGCTCCACTTTCCAATAGATTCTCCCCTTCTCCCTTCCTTTAAAGGCTTTCTGGTCAGACAGGGATTCAACAGGCACAGCTTTCACACTGCACGGAACACACTTTTGGGGAGAGCTGCGCCTTGGGATAAAATGGATTTTCTCTTCTTTGCATTGCTGAGCTGCAATTGGGGGCTTGGGGAGGGGGATTGCAAACAAGGCTGAGAGTTCAGGAATCTCTATGGTGCTGCTATTTTGCTGACTTGCTGTATTTGTTTAGTGTTTTAGCGCTCACATTAGAATCTTTTTAAAAAGTGGCCAAGAATGCATGCGCAGGGTGAACAGGAAAGAAAGTAGCACTGTTTGAAATGGCCAGATTGCTTTAGAGACGGCTCATTAATGGAAGGGAATTCCCTGTGTGAAGCCCACATCCCTGTATCATTTTACTTGAACCAGACCAATGGCAGATACCATCCAGTTTAGAAAGGTAATGTGAAAAAGGCCCAAGTCTCTTGTCTTAAAATTCTATGGTTAGGGGTGACTCGATGGCAAAAAAAAAAAAGACATGAGAAATATTATCCACAATGTCACAAACAGGAAATCGTACCAAAATGATTGCCTTTTCAAATCTGTGCTGCTGACATTAGTTTATGAAGCCATGCATTTATGGAGGTCATCATCAAACACCATCCTCTGGGCATCCTATATGTTCTTAGACTGATGATTTTATCATTCACTTGGCTTATGTTTGGCATTGTTTTAGTTTAGACTTTAAGTCAACTGGAAGACCTTGCAGAGAAGAAAAAGAGTAGGAATGAATATTTTACATGACAATAAATAAATACTCTGATCCTTGATTTTAAGAGCTCATTGTATTCAAGTAGTTATATAAGAAAGGCAAATAAAATATTCTGTTGTACCAGTTAACTAATTTAGTGATTGATTCAACTGATGCACAAACATCATAAGTTGGAGGGGAATGGTAAAGTATCTGCCCGGCATGTAAAAGGTCCCAGGTTCAATCCCTGTGCTTGTTCAACTAGTGTCTCCAGTTAAAGGGGTCAGGCAGTAAGTGATGTTGGAAAGCTGCTGCTAGTTGGAGTAGACCAAGATCCCCAATGTGTTTCCTGTGGGCACTATGGCACCTGATGACACCTTCCCAGGTGCCTGCCAAGTGGTTCTAGAAAGTGGGCATGGTCAGCAGGAGCATCTATCCAGCAAGGCTTCTTATTGGTGGGGCAGATTTTTTAATAGTGTTGCTTTGGCATCAGTGTGTGAGTGAAGGTAAGCTGCAGCAACCGTTTTGTGGTTGGTTCCACTTCCAACAGCAACCATTTGGTGGCTACACCCACATGGTGTCAGAAAGCCAAAGATGCTCAAGTCTCAAAAAGGCTGGGGAGCCCTGGTGTTGGCAATACCGGCTTTGACAGTCCAGTGTTTTGACTCAGTGTAAGGCACCTGCATATGTTCTTGCCATGCCATTTCCCCACAGACCTATGAATCTTTGATATGTGCATTTGATTTCTTCAAGGACTCCTGTTTTGATGTTGTTGTCCATTTTCAGTTATTCCTTGTCAAGTTAAATTTATCGAACTGTCTTATGACTTTTATGGCTTGACCTAGAGTTGTTTACGTGGTCATAGTTAAATCCAGCCATCACCCATGTGTTATAAAGCAGAAAGGTGGCTGAATGATAGAAGGGAAAATTTAAATGGTAATCAATGTTTCATCAAATCAAGCAGAAGCAGTCCCCTCCCTGTAACCTTCTATTTTTCTATATGTCCATCTTTATCTCATCATTCCTTCATGATGCTCACAGGACACATGTTCAAGGTTTTGCTATTGATCTTTAAGGCCTTGAGTGGTCTGGGACCCGCATATCTTTGGCAATGCCTCCTCCAGTATGTTCCCCCAAACACTGTTGCACTCTGCTGAGAACAACCTACTAGTGATCCCTGGCCCCAAAGACATCTGGCTGTCCAACCAGGTGGAACTCTCAGCCAAATGACATCAGGGCCCTGCAGGACTTAATGCAATTCCACAGGGCCTGTAAGACAGAGATGTTCCACCAGGCTTTTGGTTGAGGACAGCAACGAGTTTTATTATGGCTGCCACCTGTGTTCCCTCTAAGCTGAGTTAGTGTGAGCTAGCTCACAGTTTTTTAGCCTCCGGGTCACACATTTTTGTCTTAGCTCAGGAAGGATAGCTCCAGAGCAAACTGATTTATGCAGCAGCCAAATCGCTCGCTCACAACTTTAATGCCAGTATCTCACAAAGCAGAATTTTTGCTCACAAGACTCCACAGCTTAGAGGGAGCATTGGCTGCCACCCTCCTCCTCTCTCCCATCTTTCCTCTCTTCTTTGCGTCCTCCTTGCCCCGCCCACGGGGCGGCAACACAGTCCAGAACTGGCTAAGAGAAATTCACACACCATCTGGGGATTGTTTTAAGAATGAAATGATTTTATGTAATGGTTATAGTTTTAACAATGCTATCATGGTATATTTTACTCTACTGTTGTTCATCGCCCAGAGCCCTGTAAACTCAAAGATTGGGTGATTCATGAATTTAAATTATAAATAAGTAAATAAATAGTATCTTCATCCTGTGCTTAAATGTTTAGGTCATGTTACATTTCTTCTGCAGAATCAGATTCTGACTCCTCAAGTTCCAGAGGAAGTTACTTCCATAGAGTTGCCACTGGAATTATCCCTAAACCAAGATTCAAAGGGAATTCCCATTTGGTCCTGCCCAGAATAACTGGCACAAGGCCTTGGAAAGGGAAAACAGAACCTTTTAGCAAAGGCTGGTTGTTAAAGATTTTGGAGAAGATTTAAAATTACAACAGTTAAGAAATTCTCCTTGTATGTCTTCACTATCCAAAGACAGACAGACAGACTTGTGAATTACTCTCCTTTCTTTTAGAGCCTCCCCCTTTTGTGTGTTCATGTAACTCCCCCCTCCCATTTGCACAAACGGGAGTTGTGTGAACTGTATCATTAGTCTGTGCACCATGTTTCTGTCAGCCTGAGATAAGAGAAGCTGGCCATTATCTCACCTTAAGAAGCCTGGGGTAACTTTAATGACTTGCCTCTCCTATCTTCAGTGTTCATCCGGAAAAAATATATTAGATCACAGAGAGCATCCACCTTTCCCCATAGAACTCACAAGTATGATGATGAATTGTCTACTGAGCTATGTCGGCGAGGGTGGAGGGAGAAGGGAGGCACAGGAGAGAAGACTGACTGGCATTCTAGGAGGCAGAGAGGATTTTTTTTTAAGGGAACCGGGAACGTTTTGGTTCACTTCAGATCAAATCTTATTTAATACTATGCAAATCACTGTCTTTGTCAATTGAATATCATATTTGCTTGTAATGAAGAAAATAACATCTTGATAGAAGACAAGCATGCACAAGGCGTATTTACGTCAATTTTTTTTTTGCAATTCACTAAATTCAACCAATTACAACTTAATGTGTTGATCTGCAAGCCAAATGTAACAGCTTCTTTTCCATCATTTGGTTTCTTAAGGTGGTATCTTTACAATAAAGGAGCAGTTCAGCCCGGGCTGAGGCTGTTTGAGGAGGTTTTCCTCCCAGGCATGAGATTTCTTTTAAGAACGGGGATGTTTTGGGATACACTTTCCTAGCTTAGGGCAGTGGATTGCATTCTAAAGCCTTAGTCATGTAGGGAGTTGGGACTCTTCTTCGTCTATAGTGGAGCCCAAAGGATAAGCTGTGTGGCAGTTTGTGAAAACTGGCTTCTGCTGCTGGCTGCTATTCTCAGAAGGGTCATCCATGTTCAGTTTGGAACACCATTCCCTCACCTATTTATGTGTTGCTGGAAAGGCACATTGATTCCAGGGCCCCCATATGATTTACGGTGTTCCCCAAGGCCAGATCTTCCCATTATTTTGAAAGATCACTTGCAACTATTTATAGCCCTTATTCAGATTATAGGACAGGGAGGGGAGAGGGGATTTAATCATTCCACCCCTGCAGGATTACACTTACTGAACTGCCCTCTGACACTGTTATTGATCCTGAAAGGGAGAAGATGTGTGCCTCTCTTATTATTCATTTTGTCCCCCTTCCAAGGCTAAGAGCAAAGCACAGAGGGTGGTCTCAGTAGTTGAAATAATGTAAAGTGGAAGATTGTTGTTGTTCAGTCGCACAGTCGAGTCCGACTCTTCGCGACCCCATGGACAATCTCCCGCCAGGCTCTCCTGTCTTCCGCCGTCCTCCGAAGTTGGCTCAATTTCATGTTCGTTGCATCGCTGACACTGTCTAACCATCTCATCCTTTGCCGTCCCCGTCTTCTTTGACCTTCAATCTTTCCCAGCATCAGGGTCTTTTCCAGTGAGTGCTCCCTTCTCATTTGGTGGCCAAAGTATTTGAGCTTCAGTTTCATTATCTGGCCTTCCAGGGAACAGTCAGGGTTGATTTCTTTGAGGATTGACTGATTTGTTCTTCTTGCAGTCCAAGGGACTCTCAAGAGTCTTCTCCAGCACCATAGTTCAAAAGAATCTATTCTTCGGCGCTCGGCCTTCCTTATAGTCCAACTCTCACAGCCATACATGACTACTGGGAATACCATTGCTTTGACCATGCGGACTTTTGTTGGCAGGGTGATGTCTCTACTTTTTATCATGCTGTTTAGGTTCGCCATCGCTTTCCTCCCAAGGAGCAGGCGTCTTTTAATTTCATGGCTGCAGTCACAGTCTGCGGTGATCTGGGATCCCAGGAACGTGAAGTCTGTCACTACTTCCACGACTTCCCCTTCTAGAGACATGTGGAAGATTAAACCCCCTCAATTCCCTGCGTAGCCTTGATCAAAATAAGGGCTGTGCATGGCCAGAAATTTTTTTAAGATACTAGGAAGATCTGATCCCAGGGTCTTGCCTTGTGATTCGTCTGGCGAATCAGCATGCAGTGTTGCTCCAGGTCTTTAATGCTGTTTGGCTGCTGGAGCATTGTGTGTTCTTATTTATTTATGGATGACATGTCCATACGTTCAGCATCTATACTAATTTACAAAACACATGGTAGAAAGTGCCGTCAAGTCAAAGCTGACCTATGGTGACCTTCTGCATAACAACTCTCCCGTCCAATTACTAACCAGGGCCAGGGCCAGCCCGAGGTGTTACTGAGCCCTAGGCGAGGCCAGCTTGGGGCGCCCGCACCCCTAGGCAATGCCAACCTCCCAGTGGGGCCTAGAGACCGGAGGGGAGAGGAGGAGGCACCGCCCACTGATGGTGTGAGCCCACGCCAACATCGGCCGGAGGGGGGAGGGGGGCTGACAGCATCCTGCTGGAGAGCAGTTTGGCGCCCTAAGGGCCGGCTCGCGCTCTAGGCGAATGCCTAGTTCGCCTAGTCGGTGAGCCAGCCCTGACCAGTGCCAAACCTGCTTAGCTTCCAAGATCTGTCATAGAGAGGGAGGAGGCACACAGGTGGCTCTCAACAGTAACAAATATAATATGTGTTCTAGTTAGCCCTACCTGTTTACACCATTCAGGCTACTGCTGTGTGGTCCTAGTGCTAGCTTTTGGCGTTCAGGGGGCTGTTTCAGAATGACATTATCCAAGCATTTTCAGGAAGGGACATATACTTACACATATGAAGCAGATTTACACTGAATTGGACCCTTTGTCCATCAGCATCAGTATTGTCTACTCAGACTGGCAGCAGCTATCCAGTGTTGCAGATCGAGGTCTTTCACATCACCTACTACCTGATCTTTTATAACTGGAGATGCCAGGGATTGAACCTGGAATGCCAACCAAATGGTTCACCACTAAGGGATTGAATCTGCATGCCAACCAGATGGTTCACCACTAAGGGATTGAACCTGGAAAGCCAACCAGATGGTTCACCACTAAGCGAAGGCCTCAGTCCTTTACCATTGAGCCACAGCATAGTGGTAGCATTTTGTTCTATTGTTTTTTTTAAAACCAAAACATTAGTGAACCTGTTGTTCACATATCCTGAGCTGCTCAGCAGAAAGGGTATATGTTTTTGATATCTGGAGAAAATCCAAACAATTGTACTTCCATGGACACGTACAACACCCAATAACGCTTTCGCCCCCTCCACTGCTACAGCTGCTATCCATATACTTTATCCCTGTAGATTGCCATCCATATACTTTTCCATGTATGCAGAATTTAGGGCATGAGATTAAAATTTGGATTCATTCCATTTTTAATATTATTTGCTTTTTTATAATCAGAAGCAATTAACCAGTTCTTCCCTTTATGTATACCCATCTCTATTTAGTTCATTTTTATATAAAAAAAATTAATTGGCTTAATT